>NW_026691414.1:0-109288 GCF_020826845.1 Diceros bicornis minor | reverse complement strand
AATCTCCTTCCTTTGTAAGGCTGAATAATATCCCATCGTATGTATATATCACATTTTGGTAATCCATTTATCTCTCAGTGGACACTTGGGTTGCTTCCACATTTTAGCTGTTGTTAATAATGCTGCTTTGAACATGGGTGTACACATATCTCTTCTAGATCCTGCTTTCAGTTCTTTTGGGTATATATGCAGAAGTAGAATTATTGGATCATATGGTAATTCTTTGTTTAATTTTGTGAGTAACCACCATACTATCTTCCATAGTGGCTGTAACTATTTTACATTCCCACCAACAGTCACAGCAGTTCCAATTTCTCCACATCCTCGCCAACACTTCCTTTTCTTTTTTTTTTTTTTAATAATAGTAACCATCTTAATGGGCGTGCTATATACTTTTATGGCATAATAGAAAAATATGCACTGAATACATATGTACATAAAGCTGAAGACTTTCACAGTTTTAATATTCAATCAGCTAGCACCATTGATGGTATAGAATTGACTAGTGAGGGAGGGAGCATTTACAACACAGCTTTACCTCAAAGTAGCAGATGTGGTTTTGGCAGCACATGTAGAATCCCAAAGGAAGGGTCCCCTGGAGGAAGGGGAAGGACAGGGGGCTCTTGTGAGCAGAGGTGGGGCTGTCTGGGTGGAAAGGCACACTCCACCTCTGCCCTGGGAGGCACTGAGACCTACACACAGACCAAGGGGTGCTCAGCTCCCTTCTCACGTCCATGTTTTTAACAACTGAAACTGAATTCAGTGTGAGTCTCAAACCCACTGGCCATGGAAAATGTGAATTTTCTTTAATTTTTGTAAATTGATCATTATCTATGGAAGCATTTAGGAAGCTGCAGTTTTCACCTTAACAAATATTTTGTTAACCTTCTTTAGTGATCTACATTGTAGCAGATACAAAAGAAATAACAATCCAGAGTTTCTGCCCTTGAGTCTTCTTGGAACGTAATTTAGAAAATATTAGAAACAGCACAGGACATTGCATAATAAAGTGTGAAACTGCTTTCAGCAAAGTGCCAAAATGTGTGGGATACTCATTAGGTGCTTACATTGGCCAGGAGTGTGATATATAATTCATGTTTGTGATGATCTCTTTATGGAATGCAGCTAAAATATTATAGACTTGTGTGAAACAATTTGATTTATTTTCATATATCTAGCTATATGTATACAGAGATTTTGTAGAAAGCACTTTTAAAATTTTTATTTCAACTTTAAATTGATGTTGTATTATTGTATAGCCAAACGTTCTATAGCTGTTTCGTTTCAGATGCTAGAGCACTACAAGCATTTTCCCCAAGTTATTTTGAAAAATTTCAAACTTATAGAAAATGTAGAAAGAATAGTGCAATGAATACTAATAGACGCTTCACCTAGACTCACATTTGCCACATTCATGTGTTATCTATGTCTGTCTGTCTGTCTTTATCTACTCAAATCTAGCTCTCTACCATCTTTCTATCTATCAATCATCTGTCTATGTCTCATCTGTCTATCAATCAACTATCCATCTGTCTATCTATCTGTCATAGCACGTGTTTTCCAAATCATGTTCAAGTTTTAGATCATGCTGGTTCTTTCATGAGTACTTTATCACATATCTCCCAATAAGGAAGTTTACCTGCATAACCATAATGTTATATCACACCCATTAACTTTGATGCAATAATATTCAAAACTTCCCACCTGTATCAGAATATCCTCTGTAGCCGGGTTGTTTCCAAGCCAGGATTCAGAGGAGGGCCATGTGATGTCTTTAGCTGCCATGTCTACCTAGTCTACTTTCACCTAGAACAGTGTTTGTGTTTTCCTTCTCTCTCACGACACTGACATTTCTGAAGAGCCCAGGGCATTCACTCTTAGAGTTGCCACAACTTGGATTTTTCTGAGTTTCCTCAATATTAGATTTAGGTCAAACCTTTTTGGCAAGAATATTGTATAGGTGATGTTGTGCAAACATTATTTTAAAATCCTGTCTGGTGGATTGTTAAGGAGAGGTGGACATGCGTGCCCCTAGAGATGCAGATGCTGGCTGCCTGGGTGGTGCTGCAAGGCTGCTGGTATTGCGGCTCAGGACGGCCCGTGCTGGCACTTGGTTCATCTCCTTGTACTATCTGCTGGAATACTTTAAGGAGGCACACTCTCTATTACTAGCTGGGGCTTGGCCTGAACCCAAAGGCTTAGCAGTTGTCCATTTCTAAATACCTTCTTGCTCCTTCTATTCAGACGTTCTCTTCCTGTGGTCCTTTGTCTTGCTGTTGACCCACATCAGAGCCCTTTCCTGGAGGAATGCCAGCAGTAGGAATTAGACACCAAGCATTGAGCTTTCCCAAGAGGCCGCGTGAGCAGGGTGAAGACTTGATGGGCCAGTAACCTGTGGGCTGGGGCATCAGGCTGTGACCTGTCCTTCCGTTCTTTGTTGGGGTGAATTTGGCCCATCCAGCTTGCCTTATGTAGCATAGTATATATTGACAGAGATGTACTGACACATTTTAGAATTCTCTTTGGACTCACACACACATAAACAAATTTTTTTAACCACTTTGAGTCCATAAAACACAGGTATTTAATTTTATAGGCAAAATTTTTTTTAAAGTATCTTTTTCAAGCTTTTTTGGTATTTCTGAAACTCAGCTGGCTGCAGCATTCTGATCTATCTTTGAAATGGTCCTGCATGCTGGTTTTCATCATGAACCTGTATGAATCTCCATTCTAGATTGCTCTCTGAAACTGAACATTCTGCTTGAGGAAAGATCTCATATATAGGGATATTAAAACAAATGTTATTTTATATGAGAATAATGTCTGAGGATCAATACATATATGTTTCATATCTCAGAAATAGTCACCCATATATTTATGAAAGTGCCCTGGATCACTTTGATGCAGTTGATGATGAAGAAATCTCCGTATAGAGAGTCAAGGAGATGTGTGCTAGAAGTGATTGTGGGAGCGTACAGAATGCAGCCCACCCTCAAACGAGGCAAAGACTGAAGGTGTGCACTTGGAAGACAAAAGGTTTATTGTGCCTTATGCCAAGTAATAAAAATATAAAAATAAAGTAAAATGCTTTTAGTACATTTCAGATTCTCCTATGCCACACCCCCTTGTAGTGTTCTATATGATTTTCTCCTTATTTCAGTTAAGAGTTGGTCTTACAAAACATATTTTTATATTGTAGATTTATAAAACCCAAATCTCTCTACTTCCTACTCAGTAAGTGATTATACTCCTGATTTTTCTTTTTGTATTGTTCACTAATTACTAGGATTTTGTTTGCACGTAAAGAAGTTCTTGCTTTTGCCATCAGATCCACCCATACTTTAAGTTTTTTGTTAAATTATGTTATGGATTAGAGCTTTATTTTTTCCCAAAAACATTATCATTTTTTACTTTAGTTTATACAACTGTTTTTCTAAGCACTAGACTTAGTTTTAACATTAACATCTTTGATGTTTTTATTCTAACTTTCACTTTTTGTTAGTGTGCTAACTGCAGTTCTTACCCAGATGCTGCTTCTGAAACCTAGTTCTATTGTACTATCTTTAGTAAATTATAAACAGAAAAGTATGAAACAAATGGTAATAGCTTTTTTTCCTTTGTTGTCAAGTTCAAAGGCTAATCTGGAGTTTTTTGGAATTTATAATCATTGGCTGATAGATCTAAGCTGTGAAATCTTGTTGTTTGTTATGGAAACTGAAAAGATAGTGCGGAGATATTTCTTTGAAAATCAGTATGATATAAGTCAATGCACATTTACCTTCTGGAATGTTTGTCTTCTGATAGTACACACACATAGAGACTCCAGTACCTAGAAATGTGAATTCCATAGAAATGGAAGCGTTTAAGAGATAGCAGACACTGATGCCAGCAGGTGTTAGCAATTAACCAGCATTAAGCAAACAAACAAAATGAAAACTGCCAGGCACCTTTAGCTGTTTATTTCATAACTTTTTATCATTTTAATCAATCAACAAGTATATAACAAATGGGTTCTGTGGGCTCAGGAGAGTGATTGTGCCTTATTTCAGTGGTAATCAGAACCCATTTGTTCTTATTTAGAACGAACTAATTTAACATGCTGTTGACCATTTAGTGCATAGTGTTGGCCAGTTAGTGCATTGTGGTGGGAGATGTGGTGAAGATGCCCTCTCATATGGAGGTCGTACCAGCACCCAGGGAGTGGCAGTACCTGGGTCGACCAGGGGCCCTGGGACCTGGCCCTCAGCTCTGGGTTTATCAATGCACTTGCTAACCAAATGCATGAAAGACTACGTCACCCCCTTTAATATCAGGATATCTGGGGAGTTGAATTATTCAACAGCAGGTTTGGAATCAGAACAAAGTGAGATGGATAATCTCAAAAGATGCAGTTTATCCAGTCCTTGATAAGTCTAGCCTCACTGAGGTTACCTCTCTAGTGACTGTGATATAAATGTACGTGTTCTGCTTCCTTGAGCTATAATTCTGTGATATCACAGTAGCCTGCACTTCTGATGACAGCAGGTCTAGTACAGCATGAACTCTGAAGACAGAGCCTGGCTCACTGTCTTGTGCTGTGACTGGAATTTGATGTCACAGATTCTCCTAAGAGACCTTGACTGGAGGTGGGCCATCCTGGGCTGGGCCTCCAGCACCCAGGGCTGATCAGGAGTCCCTCTTGAGCAGCTGATGCTGACAAGGTACAAGTACAGGGTATCTGTGTCGAGACACCTGGCAGGTGCTGGTCCTGGAGCGCGGGCAGAGGGACTGGAGATCCTGCTAGCGTTTGGGGGCCACTGTAGACTCTGCCGCATGTAAACTTTGTATTTTTTGGCAGATTGTGCCTTTGTGCCTGTTTTGTTTACTCAACCACGTGTACAAGCTAATGGTGTTCGTGCAGGCTTAGAGATTATCCTTAAACGTGCTGAACACTTAATGCACTTGCGTGCAGTCAAGAGGGTGTTTGAATTTTACTTTCAATTGCAGAACTATCTATTATCTCGCAGACTTTGTAGGACATGTGGCCACAGACAGCGGATAAATAAACAGGCAGGCTGTGTCCCAATAAAACTATTTTATCAAAACAGGCGGCAGGCTGGATTTGGCCACGGGCTGTAGCTTGTCCATCCCTGCAATGGAGAAAGAGGAACAGGGAAAGCTTCTTGGAGGAAGTGGCGACTGATCTAGGCTCTAAAAGAGTGGGGTTTGGGTGATGGGAGACAGAGGCGGCACCTTCCAGAGTTGGGGATCCTGTAGGCAAAGGCAGAGCAGGGAAGAGACAGGCGAGGTGTAGACAGGTCTGATCATCTGGTTTGAGTAGCACATGAAGTGGGACTGAAGAAGGCCATCGTGATGGTGGAGAAAAGAAATGCTAAGGTAAGGCTTCCGTGGATCCATCAACAGTGCAAGTGAGTCACTGAGCATGAGGAAGACTGCCCTATGGAGGGTGAAGGGCTGACAGGGGAGGGAGGGAGGCGGCTGGAGAGTGGGGTGACACACGGCAGAGCTTTCGGGCAGACCCCATGGGTAGTGAAGAGGGCTGGGTTCATGGCCAAGGGCAGAGGTTAGCCACCCCTTGATTCTAGAAATTACCTTGTTGTTGTTGTTGTTCTAAAAGGTAAAATGAAACTTTTAAATCGACTACTTTGAGAACTTTTAGAACAGGCACAACTGCTGCAAACATAATTTAAAAGAAAAACTGTGATCATGTGTTATAACACAAAACAATTCGAAGTGTTTCTTTTCTTTTACCATTTGTAAATGTACAGCTCAGAGGCATTAAGCACATTCTCATTGCTGTGCAACCATCACCACCATCCGTCTCCAGACCTTTTTGTCTTCCCAAACTGAAACTCTGCATCCATTAAACACTAACTCCCCATTCCTCCCTCCAGCCTCTGGCACCCACCATTCTACTTTCTGCCTCTATAAATTTGACTACTCTAGAGACCTCATGTAAGTGGAATCCTACAATATTTGTCCTTTTGTCACTGGCTTATTTCACTTAGCATAACGTCCTCAAAGTTCGCCTTGTTGTGGCATGTGTCAGAATTTCCTTCCTTTTTAAAACTGAATATTATTCCGTTGCTTGTATATACCGTATTTTGTTCATCCATGCTTGGACAGTTGGGAAAGTAGTGCAGTTTTTACTTTATTTTTTTTATTTTATTGAGGTCATAATAGTTTATAACACTGTGAAATTTCAGTTGTACATTATTATTTGTCAGTCCCCATACAAATGCTCCCCTTCATCCCTTGTGCCACCCCCCAACCCCCTTACCTTCTGGTAACCACTAAACTGTTGTCTTTGTCTGTGTGTCGTGTGTTAGTTTATCTTCCACATGTGAGTGAAATCATATGGTGCTTGTCTTTCTCTGTCTGGCTTATTTCGCTTCACATAATACCCTCAAGGTCCATCCATATTGTTGCGAATCGGATGGTTTTGTCTTTTTTTATGGCTGAGTAGTATTCCATTGTATGTATGTATACCACATCTTCTTTATCCAATCATCAGTTGATGGGCACTTGGGTTGCTTCCACTTCTTGGCTATAGTGAAGAACGCTGCAATGAACATAGGTGTGCATAAAGTCTCTTTGAATTGTTGATGTTAAGTTCTTTGGATAAATATCCAGTAGTGGGATAGCTGGGTCATATGGTATTTCTATTTTTAATTTTTTGAGAAATCTCCATACTGTTTTCCATAGTGGCTGTACCAGTTTGCATTCCTGCCAGCAGTGTATGAGGGTCCGTTTTCTCCACATCCTTTCCAACGTTTGTTATTTTTTGTCTTGGTGATTATAGCCATTCTAACGGGTGTGAAGTGATATCTTAGTATAGTTTTGATGTGCATTTTCCTGATGATTAGTGATGTTAAACATCTTCTTATGTGCCTATTCGCTGTCTGTATATCTTCTTTGCAAAACTGTCTGTTCATATCCCCTGCCCATTTTTTGATCGGGTTGTTTGCTTTTGTTATTCAGTTGTGTGAGTTCTTTATATATTTTGGAGAATAACCCCTTGTCAGATATATGATTTGTAATTATTTTCTCCAAGTTCGTGGGTTGTCTTTTTGTTTTGTTCCTATTTTCCTTTGCCTTGCAGAAGCTCTTTAGTCTGATGAAGTCCCACTTGTTTATTTTTTGTTTCCATTGTCTGAGTAGACACAGTATTCGAAAAGATCCTTCTAAGACCCATGTCAAAGAGTGTACTGCCTATATTTTCTTCTAGGAGTTTTATGATTTCGGGTCTTATCTTCAAGTCTTTGATCCATTTTGAGTTAAGTTTTGTGTATGGCAAAAGATAATGGTCTACTTTCATTCTTCTGCATGTGGCTGTCCAGTTTTCCCAACACCATTTATTGAAGAGACTTTCCTTTCTCCATTGTATGTTCTTAGCTCCTTTGTCAAAGACTAGCTGTCCATAGATGTGTGGTTTTATTTCTGGGCTTTCAGTTCTATTCCATTGATCTGTGTGTCTGTTTATGTATCACTACCATGGTGTTTGATTACTATAGCTTTGTAGTATATTTTGAAGTCAGGGATTGTGATGCCTCCAGCTTTGTTCTTTTTCTCAGGATTGCTTTAGCTCTTTGGGGTCTTTTGTTGCCCCATATGAGTTTTAGGATTCTTTGTTCTATTCCGTGAAGAATGTCATTGGGATTCTGATTGGGATTGCATTGAATCTGTAGGTTGCTTTAGGTAGTGTGGGCATTTGGACTATGTTTATTCTTCCAATCCATGTGCATGGAATATCTTTCCATTTCTTTATGTCATCATCAATTTCTTTCAATAATGTCTTATAGTTTCATTGTGTAGGTCTTTCACCACCTTGGTTAAATTTATTCCTAGATATTTTATTCTTTTCATTGCAATTGTAGATGAGATTGTCTTCTTGAGTTCTCTTTCTGTTAGTTTGTTATTAGAGTATAGAAATGCAACTCTTTTTTGTAAGTTGATTTTGTACCCTGCAACTTTGCTGTAGTTATTGATTATTTCTATAGTTTTCCAATGGATTCTTTCGGGTTTTCTATATATAAAATCATGTTGTCTGCAAACAGCGAGAGTTTCACTTCTTCATTGCCTATTTGGATTCATTTTTCTTGCCTAATTGCTCTGGCCAAAACCTCCAGTACTGTGTTGAATAAGAGAGGTGAGAGTGGGCACCTTTGTCTTGTTCCTGTTCTCAGAGGGTTGGCTTTCAGTTTTTCCCCATTGAGTATGATGTTGGCTGTGGGTTTTTCATATATGGCATTTATTATGTTGAGGTGCTTTCCTTCTATACTCATTTTATTCAGAGTTTTTATCATAAATGGATGTTGGATCTTGTCAAATGCTTTCTCTGCATCTGTTGAGATGATCATGTGGTTTTTATTCCTCATTTTTTAATGTGGTGTATCACATTGATTAATTTGCAGATGCTGAACCATCCCTGTGTCCCTGGAATAAATCCCACTTGGTCATGGTGTATGATCTTTTTAATGCATTGTTGTATGAAATTTGCTAGTATTTTGTCGAGGATTTTTGCATCAATGTTCATCAGTGATATTGGCCTGTAATTTTCTTTTATTGTGCTGTCCTTGTCTGGTTTTGGTATCAGGGTAATGTTCGCTTTGTAGAATGAGTTAGGAAGCTTCCTCTCCTCCCCAATTTTTTGAAAGAGTCTGAGAAGCAAAGGTAGTAAGTCTTCGTTGAATGTTTGGTAGAATTCACCAGGGAAGCCATCTGGTCCTGGACTTTTATTTTTTGGGAGGTTTTTGATTAGTGTTTTGATCTCCTTACTGGTGATTGGTCTATTCAAATTCTCTATTTCTTCTTGATTCAGTTTTGGAAGGTTGTATGACTCCAAGAATTTATCCATTTCTTCTAGATTATCCAGTTTGTTGGCATATAGCTTTTCATAGTATTCTCTTATAATCTTTTGTATTTCTAAGGTGTCCATTGTAATGTCTCCTCTTTCATTTCTGATTTTACTTATTTGAGCCTTCTCTCTTTTTTTCTTGGTGAGTCTAGCTAAAGGTTTGTTAATTTTGTTTATCTTTTCAAAGAACCAGCTCTTGGTTTCATTGATTTTTTTCTATTGTTTTTTAGTCTCTATTTCATTTATTTCTGCTCTGATTTTTATTATTTCCCTCCTTCTGCTTATTTGGGGCTTTGTTTGTTCTTCTTTTCCACTTTTTCCAGTTCCTTTAGGTGCACTGTTAGATTGTTTATTTGAGATTTTTCTTTTTGTTGAGATAGGCCTGTATTGCTACAAACCTCCCTCTTAGAACTGCTTTTGCTGTATCCCCTAAATTCTGGCATGTCATATTTTCATTTTCATTTGTTTCATTTCATTTCATTTGTTTTTTGATTTCTTCTTTGATTTCTTCATTGACCCAGTCATTGTTCAGTAGCATTTTGTTTAATCGCCACGTATTTGTAGCTTTTCTGATTTTCTTCCTATAGTTGATTTCTAGTTTCATAATGTTGTGGTCAGAAAAGATGCTTGGTATTATTTCAGTCTTCTTAAATTTATGGAGACTTGTTTTGTGGCCTAATATGTGATCAATCCTGGAGAATGTTCCACGTGCATTTGAAAAGAATGTGTATTCTTCGGTTTTTGGATGGAGCATTCTGTATATATCTACTAAGTCCATCTGGTCTAGTGTGTCGTTTAAGGCCAGTGTTTCCTTATGGATCTTCTGTTTGGATGATCTATCCATTGGTGTAAGTGGAGTGTTAAAGTCTCCTACTATTATTGTGTTACTGTCTATTTCTCTTTTATGTCTGTTAATAATTGCTTTGTATATTAGGTGCTCGTATGTCGGGTGTATAGATATTTATGAGTGTATATCCTCTTGTTGGATTGTTCCCTTGATCATTATGTAGTGCCCTTCTTTGTCTCCTGTTACAGTTTTTGTTTTAAAGTCTATTTTGTCTGATATGAGTATTGCTACCCCAGCTTTCTTTTTATTGCCGTTTGCATGGAGAATCTTTTTCCATCCTTTCACTTTCAGTTTGTGAGTGTCTTTAGGTCTGAAGTGTGTCTCTTGGATGCAGCATATATATGGATCTTGTTTTTTTTTATCCAATCAGCCACCCTATGCCTTTTAATTGGAGCGTTTAGTCCAGTGACATTTAAAGTAGCTATTGATAAGTATGTACTTACTGCCATTTTTTGGTGTTTTAGTAGTTCTTCTCTGTTCCTTTCTTCTTCTCTTTCTCTCTTCCCTTGTGATTTGATGACTTTCTTTAGTATTATGTTTGGGTTCCTTTCTCTTAGTTTTTTGTGTATTTATTATAGGTTTCTAGTTTGTGATTACCATGAGGGTCATATATAATAACCTACATATATAGCAATCTGTATTAAGTTGATGGTCTCTTTAGTTTGACTTCTTTCTAAAAGCTCTACTCTTTTACTCCCCTTCTCCCACATTTTATGTTTTTGATATCTTGTGTAACCTCTTTTTTGTGTGTTTGTATCATTACCCTCTTATCATGGAAATAGATAATTTTTTCCTATTTGTGAGCTTCTCTTTCCCCCTTAAATGAGTCCCTTTACCATTTCTTGCAGGACTGGTTTCTTGGTGACAAACTCCTTTAATTGTTGCTTGTCTGGGGAACTCTTTATCTCTCCATCCTGCAGGGTAGAGTGTTCTTGGCTGTAGGTTTTTTCTTTTTAGCACTTTAAATATATTATGCCACTCTCTTCTAGCCTGTAAGGTTTCTGCTGAGAAGTCAGCTGATGGCCTTATGGGGTTTCCTTTGTATGTAACTTGTCTTTCTCTTGTGGTTTTTACGATTCTCTTTTTATCTTTAATTCTGGACATTTCACTTATGATGTGTCTTTGTGTGGGCCTCTTTGGGTTTTTCTTTTTTGTGCGTCCTGTACCTGGATGTCTGCTTCCTTCCTTAGGTTAGGGAAGTTTTCAGCTATTATTTCTTCAAATAGATTCTCTGCCCCTTCGTCTGTCTCTTCTCCTTCTGGGACACCTATAACACGGATGTTAATGCACTTGATATTGTCCCAGAGGTCCCTTATACTGTTCTCACTCTTTTTCTTCTTTCTTTTATCTCTTCAGCTTGGGTGATTTCCTCTACTCCTTCATCCAGCTTGCTGATCTGTTCTGTATCCTCTACTCTGCTTTTAAGCCCCTCTCGTGAATTTTTTATTTCCAGTATTGTATTCTTCATTTCTGATTGGTTCTTTTTTATATCTTCCATTTCTTTGCTGACATTCTCACTGAGTTCATCCATTATTCTCCCAAGATGGGTGGGCATCCTTATGACCCTTTGTTTGAACTCTCTGTCAGATAGATTGCTCATTTCTGTTTCATTTAGTTCATTTTCTGGGATTTTGTCCTGTTCCCTAACTTGGAACATATTCCTTTGCCTCCTCATTTTGCCTCTTTCTCTGTGCTTTTATCTATGTATTAGGTAGGTCAGCTACGTCTCCTGATCTTGGAGAGGTGGCCTTATGTAAGAGATGCCTTATGAGGCCCAGCAGTGTGCTTCCCTCTCATCACCAGTTCCAAATATTCCAGGAGTGACCCCTCTCTGGGCTACATGTGTCCTTCTGTTGTGGCAGGGTTGCTCTTGCCATAGGTGCCCAGGGAGGCTAAGCTGTCTCCGTGGCCAGCTGGTTATAATGCTCAGCTGCGTGTGGTTGTTGTGGGCCCTTCAGTCTCTTTATCGGGTGTGGGGAGCCCCAGCACAGTTGGCTGCAAGATCTAATAGCACATTCCTGTTGCAGTTTTTCTATTAGGTGAGTAGGCCACCAGTGTAGCTGGTTGTTAGGCTCAGGGGCTTACAATTGCTATAAGCCTCTGGCCTATAAGGCTCTTGTCTGCTCTCTGAGGATTGCAGCTGGGTGGGGCTGGCCCCAGGCACAAGAGCACCCAGTTGTTTCAGGCTTTGGAAGGTGGGGCTGATCCCATATGTGGCTGTTTGAGAAGCACACGTCTTCTGCAGCTGACAAGCCCCACCACCCACAGGGCCACACACACAGTCAACACAGTCCTGCCCGGTACGCACACCCCGACCCCCTGAAGTGGATCCAGTTGCTGCAAGGCAGGAGCCCCACAGACTCCAATAATGCCCCACACGCTCCACCCACTCCTCATGCACACCCTGCCCCACAGAGGTGGACCCACTTGCCAGGCTGCAGAGAATCCAGGCAGCTTGCTTCTGCAGGCCCACAAGTTGCCCAAAGGCTTGTTGTTGGGTGGGGCCAGTCCTTAGGGTGGGCTGCTTTCCTTGGCTGAGTTGGATTAAATCGGTGCTCTAGTGGGTGAGGCAGACCCTGGACTAGCAAGTCACAGGGAGAACTCCAATGGTGTCTGCCAGCATGTATGTCAGCATGCCCATACCCATGCCAGGTCACAACAATGGCTGCCACCAATGTCCCAGTCCCTCGAGAGGTCTCACCTTTCATGGAGATGCACCCAGAGCCTATCAGGTGAGTCTCTTTTCACCAAAGGACTGTGCACCTTTCTTTCTGGTGATTTTAGGTTGCTTTCTGAAATGGGTGAATTTGTGTATGGGCCCTTTAAGAGCCGGCTTTAAATTCTTTGTGACTCAGCTTTTCTAGGGGTACTCCCTGTTGTTGTTAGTAGCCAGCAAAGCCAGATATTACGACACTTGTCTCAGTTGTGTTGCGTCCAAAAATTGCCTATAGCAGCAACACTCCCCTCCCTGGCTCAGGTCCCCCACTCCTCCAGGGAAGGCTGCATACCTTTGGGTTCCCTCTGCATGGCCGTGAAGTCTTGTGGCTTGTGAAAGTGACGTTTTTTGTCTCCAGAAGGGAATTTCTGCCACTTCTACCTCAGTTAGGACTGCCACTTGTTGCAGGGGTTCCGCTTATCTAGTTTTCAGTTCTCTCTCAGGGGTAATTTTTCCAAGAATAGTTGTATGTCTGCTGGCCATGGGAGGAGGTGAGTTCCGAGTCTGCCTATGCCGCTATCTTGACTTCTCTTAAGGTTCAATTTATTAATTTTTGTCTCTATGTTTAATGTACCCTGTGATCTGTGTAAGAAACCTTTGCCTGTCCCAAAGTCATGAGAATATTATCCTGTATTATCTACTACAAATGTCATTGTTTTAAACACCACATTTGGATGTAAAATCCACCTGGAGTTGACTTTTGTTTATGGTGTAAGTAGGAATCAAGATGAATTTCTTTCCTGTGTGGGTAACCAGTGCCCCTGGGCCATTTACTGAGAAGACTGTCTTTTCCCCAGTGCTCTGCCTGCCTCTTCTGTCACATACAAATGTTCGTATGTCTGGGTCCCAGGAGGACTCTATTCTTTCTACTTCTCCTTGTGGCTGTCCCTGCACTATGACAGCACACCTCCCTGATGACTGTAGCTTTATACCAAGGCTTCATATCTAGTAGCAGAAGCCCTCCAAGTTTATTCTCCTTCAAGATTGTCTTGACTAAATGTGGCCACTAGTATTTCTATGGAGATTTTGAAATTGCATAGTCAGTGTCCACAAGATATCTGCTGAGATACTTTATTGTGATTGTATGAATCTGTAGATCAATGAGGGGAGAAGTGACATATTAACAATACATAGCAAAGCAAACAAATAAAAATACCAAAAAAAAACCTGAACCAAACGAAAACATCACAATAAAGAAGGAAGAAATGATAAACTGAGAAGAAATATTTGTAATTCATGTCACAAAAGGGTTCATATCCCCAATTAGAAAAAGTTCCTAGAAATTGATAAGAAAAATAACACATAGTAGAAAAATTGACAAAAGACACGAACCCACAGTTCACGGAAAATGATATATAAATAGTCCTAAATGTATGAAAATATGCTCAAGCTCAGTCATACCATGACAAAATTGTCATATTGAAGATGTAACAAAGCCAGGGGAAAATAGAGAAGGGACTCCTTCCTCTCAGACTTTGCAGGCCCACCAGGTCCAGCACCCTGAGGACCTGCCTGACTGCACTGGGGGTGCCCATGGGGCTGCAGAAGATATGGGGTTCTCGGAGGCTGCAGGTAGAGGATCTCAAAGAACTCATCTCATGAGCAGAACAGCTGGTGCAGTGCTCATGCCAGCGGCAAGGCAGGGCTCAGGGGCACTCACAGTCCTGGGGCTGCTTGTGAGCACTGGGCCTTCAACAGGAGACCTGGCTGCTCCCGCTCCATGTCCACCAGCATCTGCCCATGTTAGGAGGCCTGTGCACCTGTGCCCACTTGAGCTCGCCCACTCCAACACCCCATCCAGTGTCGATGGAGCCTGAAAACATGCCCTGCTGTGCTTGTGCTTATGAAATTCTGCATTCAGCCCCTCTTTGTATAATTGGGAAACTGAGGCTCAGAAAGAGGCAGGCCCAGGGCACAGTATGTGGTCAGAGTCAAGAAGAAAAGTGAGGACACCGGCTTCATAGGCCCGGGCCCAACTCCTCCAGTCATGTTTACTTTGGAAATGAAAGCCCCTAAGATCCTAGTTTGGACTAGGATCCTACCCAACCCCTCCCAGTTTGGACCATTTTCCTTCCTGCATCCCCACAAGCACGCAGGCATGCACAAACAGAAGCAGACTTCCAGCTGGGGACTATGGGAGGGTGGTTAAGAAGAGCAGACACCCTGAAAATGACAAGGGAAAGAGGAGAGAGGGGTTGGAGCCAGCTCTGCAATAGAGTAGGGGCATCCATTCTCCCGGCAACATGTCCAGAGGTCCATAGCATGAAGGCGATCCTTAAATTTCCCACAGTCCTGCCTGGGCAGGGGCCAACTCCATAGTAGTCTCCAGAGGACAGGGACTGGGGTCCTGCAGTCTACTGTGCTAGGCTCCTGGAAGTGGACCGAGCATACTTCATCCCCTAGTATAGACAGGGACTACAGGAGAGAAGGTCTCAGTTTCCTTCTCTACAAATTGGGCTCTTGCAATGGCAGTACCCAAGGGTTCTGCATGCTTGGAAAGTCTGTAGACCTTGATTCTCTACCAATGACCCATTGTCCTCCAAGGACATGGATAAATGCTTCCCACTCCCTGAAGGTCCTTCGTGGCAGAGAGGAGCTTGGGGAATGAGGACTTGGGGTAGGGAAGAACAAGACAGAGCCAGGGACTGAAAGTTAAGGGTCCAGGAACAAGACCACTCATACTTGGATCCTTGGGGTCCTCATTTGGAAGTAGGGGGAATCATTGCCCTGGCTGAGGTGAGGATGCCTTCTGAGAAAACTAGACACCCCAGAGGGGAGTGGCAAAGAGGGCGGCAGGAGTGTCTTCTGAGGTCCCTTCCACAGCCCTGAAATCCTTCAGGGCCTGCTGTTTTACTCCTGGGACTCCGGAGAGCCTTTGCCTTGAGGTCACCCAAAGAAAGATTCCTGCCTGGGGCTGCAGTGCTAGTGCTGGCCACCAGGGGACAGGCAGCCTCCTGGTTCATGGTGCCCACTGAGCTTTGCTGGAGCAATTGGGGCAGGAAGAGCCATGCAGAATGTCATTTCGGCCACGCCTCTGCTTCAGAAACAATATGCACCTCCTACGATTAGTGATCATTTCTACAGAATGAGCTGGGCAGAGGCAGGAAGAAGAGCTCCAAGATCTCCCCATTTATTTATTTATTCGGAGATTTATTTATTTATTTATTCCGAGATTATGGCTCACCCTGTGCCAGGTGCCAAATGGTCTCTCTCTTCCAGGAGCTTTCAGTCTGGAGGAGAGAAGGACAAAAGCACAGAAGCAAGACATGTGAAAGAAAAGAGTAAGTGCTAACCTGAAAACAAAGCAGGGTGTTGTGAGAGATGAGATGGCAGTCGCTGGGTAGGAAGATCTGAAAGGCCTCACTGGGGTGACATTTACTGAGACTAGAATGACAAGAGAGAGCCATCCCTGCACAAGTCTGGGAGCAGTGTGTCAGGGAGAAGGCACCACTGGTACAGAGACTTGCAGGCAGAAGTGAGTTTGACCTGAGGCGGTTAGAAAGGTGACCAGTGTGGCTGGAGCGAGCCTGGGAAGAGAGAGGAGCAGAAGGAGGAGGGCAGGGCCAGATCTTGGGGGCTGTTAGATTGTTAGTTATCCCTTCCTCTCTGAAAGCGTTGCCCCAATACCATGCATCTTAAAACTACAAATATTTAATAGCTCACAAGTTTTGTGGATGAGGAATCCAGGCTTCGATTAGCTTGGTTCCTCCAATTCTATACATTTCTGTGCAACTTGTCATTTCACAGACTGCATCAAATCACTGTAGGGCTGTCAGGTCAGGAGCTGTGGCCTTAATGTGACTTCATAATATCCCATAAAGGAAGTCATTTGCCACAGCAATTCAGCTTTTCAATGTTGTCGGACCTTGACATGATTCAATTCTGTTGCCATTTCAGCAGTGCTGCAGGAACATCTTAAATGTGTCCTCATAGACTGTGTTAGTTTGCTGGGTCTGCTGTAACATAGAACCACCAAGTGGGTGGATGGCCCCTCATGCTTACTGGCACGGTACTGGTTTCTGTCTTTGTAGAGCTCCACCCAGGACATTGTCAAGGAGCTGGTTGATGGGTTCAACTCCTCCATCTCACTAGACAAGGGGCAGATGCATCTGGCGATGAACAATGGCCAACACTGGTCTGGGGTAAGTGTGGGCACATAGTGGTCTCCATACCCAGGACACTGAGAGGACCGGGGTGAACCCAGAACCCAGTCAATCTGCTGAATCCCCTGGGTTCCTTCCAGGAATGTGGTTTCCCCAGAGCCTTCCGCTTCATGCCAGGTGCTGATGAAGCCTCAGGTAGTTTAGAGGGAATGTCATGCAGCCCATGGTAGGGGCAGTTCTCAGTTCTGACCTGTGTGATCTTGAGCAGCCCCTTGAAATCCCTAACCCTCTGTTTCTCAATATCTACAGTGGGGACGTTTGTTGATGACTCACTGAGATAATGCTCTTAACACAGGCTATCAATACAGGGAGGTGCTATTGTTTCTCAGCTAACACAAAGCCTTGAAGGTACTGGTTGTTTATCACTCTCCCCAAAATCAAATGATGCTTTTAAAGCCTGGAACCTTTTTCTGTGTGGGCACTCATGTCCCTCCTCTTGCCCAAGTTCCTGAGGTGATGGGAGTTTCTGGTCTGAGCTCCAGACCCTGATCCTCCTGGTGGCTCATGGTGATGCCACTCACTATTTGTTCCTCCTCGTCCACTTGGTGTGAAAAGGAGTCAACCCTCTCCCGGGATGAGGCCTACTCAATGCCGACCCCCAAGGCAGGCACAATGGAGAAGGTGGTAGAGTCCCTGGTACCAGCTTTCCCGGATAGAAACATCTCCTACATTGCCGCCTTCCCATGCATGTACCAGGTCTTCACCACCACCCAACAGGTACTGGACTAGCTGCCCCATAGGCGAGTGCTGCCGCCTCCAGAGCACAGTGGTTAGTGTCCCATCTACCAACCGTGTGTCTGGGGAATGTCAACACACCTCTGTGAGCTTTACTTTGCTCTTCTGAAAAGTGGGTTGGTAAGAAGATGAACCTCATAAAGTTATTTTAGGAAATCATGGAATCAGCCAAGGCAGGTGCTTACCTGGTGCCTGGTTCTGCAAAAAGGGCTGGGGAATGTGCTGTGGTTGTTCATGGTGATTATTTTGCTTTCCCCCATGAAAAGCAGACTTCCTCACGCATCACTGGGATTTAGCCTTTCTGAGTTTGGAAAACCAGATGGACACCCTGTCCAGGAGTTTGAGGTTCTCTCCAGCTGATCTTGACTGCTACATGGCACACATTTACAACTTGCAATGCAACACTGAGACAGACACCGTTAATAATTCACTGAAGTTTAATATATACATAATATTTGCACAATATCGTCTAGAGAAAGGTAGTTTGATGAAGGTTCAATTTAAGGAAAAGATCAGTCTCTTCTTCACTACTAACGAGGGATAATCCAAACAGTCCGTGAAGTGAAACAAAGTCCCACTTTTCTTGGTGTGCTCTAGGAATTCCAAAAGTCTGTCGATTTGGAGGAACTGACCGCGAAGGAGCCGTCTGCGGTGTCCAGCAGGTGAAGGCAAGGGTCTCCAACCCAGCGAAGGGGCTCCCCTGCATCCACTGGCCTCAGGAACGCTCCGATGGAGGTCCAGCTGGCTGGAGGCAGCCAGGCGGCTTGGGAGGCCTGCGTGGAGGGGGAGAGAACAGCTCCGCTTTAAGACCCAGGCCCACTGCCGGGGAAGGGACCAGCAGGGCTTGGCTCTCGGCCTCCGGGCAACTTTGGCAAAGCTCCTCGTGATGTGCTGGATCTCACGACCGCTTCTATGGACGCGAGCGCTTTTAGCATCTCGGCAATCTTTTCTTCTTCTTTCGACCGTTTGGCTCTCGCTGGAATGGTGTGTGTCCACGGATGTGCGTGTGACCTGTGCGGGAAGTCACGGTTCTGGAAGGCTTATCAGTATCTGCTTCTGCTCCCTCCAGGCCCAGCCTCACGGGGAGCTCACAGTCAAGTTCAGTCCTTGGGAATTTTCTGGAAGCCTCTTTCTTTCCCCGGCACAGAACTGGGGGATAAGAGCCCCATGGCTCTTCCTCATGCTCAAGGCAGAGCCGGGGATGTGGGGTCCACTCCAGCACATTCCCCTGCACCCACGAAACTCCGATCATAAAAGAAGAACCACCGAGATCGAGCCAGCTCCTCCCTTTCCAGGACACTGCAGATCACCTCTCTGGGATTTGGAGCAGGACCCAAGGCTGGCTCTGGTCTCACAGGCCTGTGCTCCTTCCCTTGACTCGGCTGTACACTCCCAGCCACGCATTTGTTCCGAGGCTGTGGCATCTCTCCGTAGCGTTGGCTCTCCCTGGCTGTCACAGGAAGGGAGCTCAGCCAGGACTTGCCTCTCCCTTTGTCGTCGGAGGCAAACCACAGGACATGTCCACTGTGGGTCGCATGAATTCCCCTTCCCTGCGTATCCCCTTGGAAGAACAGGCAGAAATTCTCAGATCCACATTCCCCATAGAGGACGCCTGGAAGCTGAGCTCCCTGCATCATGTCGCCGGGTCGGAAATTCCTTCACAGAAGGGAACAGCTTGACGGTGGCCTCCCAGGGCCATTGGCCCTCCTGGCCAAAGTCTCCCCAGAGCAGAAGGGGGGGTAGAGTCCACGGAAAGTTCTGCCCATACAAGGTGGTAGCAGTATTGTGTATGTGAAAATAAATCTGCAGATTTTAGGTTTCGTCTGGAGTGCAAAGAAAACAGACGATCACGGGATCAGATGTGAAAAGTCGTTTAGCCGACTGGTTTGCGAACAGCGGCACCAAGCGTTCTCGCGGATGGGGACAGCGGGGACGCAGCAACAAACTGGGGAGAGTGGGGCGGTGGCGGTTCTTCGCTGCTTACAGCCCACAAAACCCTCCACTCCCCGGGGGACGGTAGGATCAAGAGTGCCGTGAACACCCAGGGGACTGGATCTGGCTCTACCTTCCTGACCAGGGATCCCAGGCCTGAAGAGACAGCCCGAGGCAGAACAGAGCCTCATCACAGGTTGTGGAAGACTTAATCACCGTGCTAATGAATGGGCTTGAAAATGATTCTCAACTCTCTTCTATACTAACGGTGAACACCTCGAATTTAAAGTTACAAACACATCATTGATATCAGCATCAAAAATGACACACACAGGTGTAAATCTAAACACTTACGCACAAGATCGATGTGAGGAGGTCTACAACACGCTGACAGAAGAAATCACAGAAGACCAACAGCAATGCAGACTTCCTCCATGTTTCTTCATAGGTTGACTCGGTATTGTTCAGCAGATGTCAGCTCTTCCCAACAGGATCTACAGAGTCAAGACAATCCTAGTGAAGATCCCAGCGGCAGACTCAACACGCCTCCCCAGTATGGAAGCAGAACATAGTGAGAGGAAGGTACGGTACTACCATCTTCGGGACTGCCTCTAAAGCTACACTACTCGATAAAGGGTGTGTGGTGGTGGTGGTGGGCCTCCTGGAAACAGTCAGTGAGGAGGGGGCACGTGATGGGGTACTTAGGAGGCGGGGAGGGCGGGGGGGCGGGGGCGGGGGGGCGGGGGGGGGCGGCAGGGGGCGGCTTGTCCAGAGGGAGTGGCACCTGGACGAGGCCTTGAAGGACAGGGAGGACTTGAAGGTTGGAGGCAGGTGGGAAGAGAGGCCCCTGCAGCCTGAGGGAGGCGACAGCAGGAAGCACGGCACGGAGGAGGGGAGGGCACTGCTGTGTGAGTGTGGGGTGACAGAGCACCAGGAGCTGGCACTGCGGGCAGCCAGGCCCTTCCCTTCCTCCTGTAAATCTGACCTGTGAGCCGCCAACGCCGCAGTCCCCGTTCCAGACAGTGGACATTCAGTCCAGCGCAGGACCGCAGCCTGCCTCCCGGGGCTGGACTTCTAGGTGGGGACAACAGGGGGGGCCCCATCCTGAGGGACCATCTGGGCACACATTTAATAAGAGGTGCCCACGGAAGTGGGGTGCACCGTGGCATGGCACAGGAGCCGCACTGAGCGGGGGCCCTTTGGGGGGGTTGCCCTAGAGCTGCGGGTGGTCAGGAGGGCCCAAGTGGAGAAGGAGTCGCTCGTCCCCGTCCACCCCTGCCCACCTCTGGGCTCTGAGCACGTTCGCGACACCATGGTCAAGGGCTCCACGCGTGGCGTGAACTGTTTCTTTGCAGACTCATTTGCCAAGCGCGGCCTTCGACGGGATTCGCTGGTGACGGGATGTTTGCTTCGCCACCTCCCACCTTCCCAGCCAAACCAGGGATCGGGGTGGCAGCGGGGTTCCCGGAAGTTCACAAAAGTGGAAACACGCCGCTCCTCTCTCAAAGGCAAGACGGAGGTGAGAAGAACCCCCTCCTCCCTCGGTCACTGACACCTAGGGAGCTTTCGAGGTTAGCGCCTTCAAAGATCTGTTCTCTTCACCAGGTACAGTTCTATACCCGTTTGGAATGTAAAAATTATATGCGTCTTCAGGAAGGGGAAAAAGTCACCGAAATGTCACCTCGAGAGGCCCATTTCAAGCCACTGTGGCAAGTATTCTTCCGCACGTTAGGAAGTGAGCTCTTCCCTGAGCAGCCCTGGTTCTGAGGAGGAGCCTCACGACGCATCCACAAATGGCAACGTGTGAGGCCCTCGAGCCCGGAGCGACGTCTGGGCCTCTCGGCCCTTCCTCCTGGCTCTAAAAGGCAACCCCGCTTCCAGAGCTAGGAGCTGCCCTAAAACCTGAGAACTGGCATCACCCCCGGGCCCTCCCTGCCAAAAACAAAGAAAGAAATGGGGACAGGAGAAGTATCAAGAGGAAAGAAAAGAGGCCAGCTTCATCTCTGTCCCCTAGAAATGCCACCATAAAACCCACGCCAGCTACAGACACCATCTTTTAGGGCCTCCCAGCCCCCTCGACCCGCCCCCACCACCCCCAACCCCACAAATGGATTCAGGCTCAGTGGACCTTCAAGACAGCTGCTTGAGGCTTCCTGTGCTCCCCTGGTCACCTGGCTCCCATGGGACACCTGGCTTCTGTTCTCTACTGTTTTCATCTGTGAGGCCTCCAAGCCCAGGACACCAGAGGCAGGCCTGGGCTGATTACTGACCCTTCCACTCCAGAGAAAGGAAGAGGTAAATATTCACTTCACTTCTCTGGGCCTCAGCTTCTGCATCTGTAAGATGGGCTCTCGCCGCAAACAGGCCCATGGAGTCTACCCTGTGGCATCTTCTCGGCCCTTGGACATCGTCTCTGCTACGGGAACTTCCCTCCCCGATGCCCCTGCGTACTTCTATCTGCAGCCGTGAACGCTCCTCTGAGCGCAGACACCTGTCTCCTCCGAACAGTTGGTATTTCTACTCTGCTGGCTGAGGGGCCCTGAAACCTAACTCTCACAGAGGCCCACTCTGATTTCCCGTCCAAAGGCACTCCTCTGCCATTCCCCCCATCTCGCTGAAGGACACCACCCCTCACCTGGGGCTCCCGTCCCCATGCCGACTCCTCTCTTTTCTCACACCCACAGGCATCAGCACGTCTCACGGTCTCTGCCTGCAGGACAGGTCCCGGATCCCACCCCACCTCTCCGTCTCCACCTCCACCGCTGCCCGGGGGCAGCCTTCACCATCCTCAGCCTCGAGTCCCTGCCATGCTCTCCCACAGGTTTCCCTCTGTTCTCCTCTTCCCCATGGCAGCTTCTGTCCTTTGAAAGGGAAACCAAACTCTTTACGGTGGATTCGACTCCCTCCACCTTCTGACCCCTGATGGCCTTGACCCCCTTCTCTCTGGCTTCACTCACTGCACTCGGGCCACTCTGGCTCCTGGTCGCTTCTCACACTCACCGTGCTCATGCCGCCTTCAGAGCCATGGCCCGTTCTGCACCCCCTGCCTACAGAGCTCTCCTCCAGGGCTCCTCAGTGCTCAGGTGACCACTCCCACCGAGAGTGTGTGTCTAGGCAAGTGTGCCCCCCATTCCCACACCCATCACCCCTTACCCTGCCTTGTTTATTCTTCTCCAGAACATTCGTTATCACCTAATATGCCATGTCTTCTACTCAGTTTGATTCTTTAGCACCTGCCTGTCCTTCCTAAAATGTCAGCAACACAAGGGCAGGCTCTCGCATTCTAGTCTTCATTGCTCTGTTGCCAAGGCAAGCACAGGTTTTTGGTTTGTTGCTTTCTCTCGACTTAAGAGGAGAAATCCTTTCTGTGCCGCTGATGCTGTCTCTGCCATTTGTCTCATGTGACCCCTCCTATTTGCTCCAACTGCCACTTGCTGCTTTCCTGCCACTAGAGTCATCCGCAGCTGGTGCTCGTTGCCTAACTGGGGGACATTATCTGTGAGTGAAACTAGGAATGATCGAGACCCTCACTTCGTCACATGGGAGAGAAACCCCTGAGACTTCCCTCAGCTTTCCAGTGTGGAGCGTTAGCTGGTGAGTAGAGGGGGCCGAGGGCAGCAACGAGGAGGTTCCCCCCAGATGTCAAAGGTGATTTCCTCTTCATCAGTAAACTCTCCCTCGGCCTTCGTGTAGTGCAAGGACAAACCTCCACGTAGTTTATCATTTGTTTCTTGAAAATTGTTTAGCCGTTGCCACATTAGAATCAAGTCACAAAAGAAGGCAAACCTCTCTCTAACCAGGCAATCTAACTTGATCCCCAAAGAGATCGATCAGCTTTTTCTTTTTCTAACCACTACACACTTAGTCCAAGAAAGCTCCTTCGACTTGTGAGTCGCGACTGTTGGGAATACTACTCTGAAACAAGACTGCTGTCGATTGCTAAAAGTCTTGACTGCTACATGGCGCACATTTACAACTTTCAATGCAACACTGAGACAGACACCGTTAATAATTCACTGAAGTTTAATATATACATAATATTTACACAATATCGTCTAGAGAAAGGTAGTTTGATGAAGGTTCAATTTAAGGAAAAGATCAGGCTCTTCTTCACTACTAACGAGGGATAATCCAAACAGTCCGTGAAGTGAAACAAAGTCCCACTTTTCTTGGTGTGCTCTAGGAATTCCAAAAGTCTGTCGATTTGGAGGAACTGACCGCGAAGGAGCCGTCTGCGGTGTCCAGCAGGCGAAGGTAGAGGATCTCCAGCCCAGCGAAGGGGCTCCCCTGCATCCACTGGCCTCAGGAACGCTCCGATGGAGGTCCAGCTGGCTGGAGGCAGCCAGGCGGCTTGGGAGGCCTGCGTGGAGGGGGAGAGAACAGCCCCGCTTTAAGACCCAGGCCCACCGCCGGGGAAGGGACCAGCAGGGCTTGGCTCTCGGCCTCCGGGCAGCTTTGGCAAAGCTCCTCGTGACGTGCTGGATCTCACGACCGCTTCTATGGACGCGAGCGCTTTTAGCATCTCGGCCATCTCTCCTTCTTCTTTCGACCGTTTGGCTCTCTCTGCCTTCAGTTCTCGAACCAGGCCAGTTAATTCCTCCATCAGCACTGAGTTGGTCCTCGTCACCTTTCGGGAAGCGTCTGTGAGGCCGGGTATATTTAGCGACTCTCTCTCTAGCCTGGCGTTCTCTGAAGACGAGTCGATCCCCATATACTCCTCTTGAGCAGCGCTGAGCTTGTCAATGAGCTGGCATTTCTCCTCAATCGCTGCAGCCACTGCTTCTGCCAGCCGCTTTTCACGTCTCACGTAACGTCGACTTCTAACAGACTGAACAAGTCTGAAGAGAAATAAGAGACCCACCAGTAAACCGACGACAGGTGGGCGCATCACTGTCTCCCACTGGAGGCTGTGGCAAGTGAGGCGTGGACTCAGGCCATCGGGCAGCAGCGCCACCACCACCTCGCCCAGCTTGCCGAGGATCGGCCCAAAGCCCAGCTCCACAGAGGACGGCAGCCCCTCCATGGCACTGACCCACCACAGGGCTCTGCCCACTCACCGTGGCAACACCAGCCACAACAAATGTCGGCTCCCGACATTCCGCCTGGAACCCGACCGGCAACTGACAGTCTGGAAAGGTCACTTACATGGTGGGGCTGGGGGGAGATCTGGAAATAAACTATGCGTAGCTCCATGACGGTTCAGTGTTCCTTCTGATTTCCCTCTTTCTTTTCGCTTTTTAGTCAAATCAAATGAAAATAGAGTGAAACGTGTCAACATTAGCTGCATGACTTGACAAATCTTCGACACTTCACGAACCCCTAGAGTGTCCAAACCCCCTCCCCTATATGAATCATTCCCATGACTACAGAAAACAGCCCTCTGCAACGTTTCAATTGAGACCCAACCACCCTCGACATGCGCAGCCTCTGTTTTCATTTCTGTTGACATCCTTCAGTTGGGTCGTGGCAGAACTTCATGAAAAGGAAGTAAATCACGGCCTACGGTTCGATGTCTGTCTGTTTTGCTCAAAGCAATGTTTTTTGAGATCTATATATTTTTCTTTGAATAAGCAGTACGCCCTCCTTTGAAGGCTGAGTATTTTGACCTCATGTAAATATATCCCAAAATGTCCAGCCCTTCACATAATAATGTACTTCTGCGTTAGTTCAAGCGTGGTATGTTATGAACAGAGATGCTGTGAAAATTCACGTATACGTCTGCCTTATAAGCACGTAGTTTCATTTACCTTGGGGGAAGAATACCCGGGAGCAGAAATGCTGGGTAGATACACGCTAAATGCCCTTTTATTTTGAAACCGTTTTCTTGAGGCACAATTTAGTGTCATCAATTCACACACCGAAATACGCCAATTCACTGATTTTTCTCTGTACAAGTGCAGAGTTGTGTAACTATCACAGTGCCGTTGTAGGAGAAGTCCATCACTCACCCTTGACTCTCTTGGCTGCATTCGACACAGTCGGTCCCTTCTCCTTGAAATGCTTCCATCACTTCGTTGCCGGTTCGGTCCATTCTACTCTTTCGAGGATTGTCTTGTCGTCGGCTGGCGTGTTTCTCTGACCTCAGTAGCCTTTCCTTCTCTGTCTCCATCGCTGACGTCTGTGTTTCTCCCAAACCTCTCAGCATCAGTGTTGACCCAGGACGTAGATCCTGGACCGCTTTTGAGCCCTTGCTGACCTCAGCCAGTCTCCGGACTTCAATGACATCTGTGCTGTCGTGACTTCCACGTTTATTTATCCTTTCCACACCTTGCCATCCAGTCCGGACTCACACCCACCCAGCTGCCTCCGTGACGTCCCCATGTGGACATCGAACGAGCCCACACCATACTCCAATTCTCCCCTGAACCCGCTCTCCCTCTTTTCCACGTGGGCAACTCCACCCCGACGGGGGTTCAGGCCCCAGCTTTGTGGTCTTTCTTGACCTCTCCCCTCTCTCCTCTTCACCTCCACCCCATCGGCAAAGCCTTCATTCCCAGCATCAGAGTAATGCCCTCATCCGGCCATTCCTTGCCTCCCGCTACCCTACCTGTTCAGAGTCGCCTTCACCTTTTGACAACATGAGCGTGGCTGCTCCTAACCAAGCTCCTTCTCCTGCCCTCAGCCGTGCAGTCGGTTCTCCACCCAGCTCCAGAGGATCCAGTCAGGTCCGTCCTCAGCTCACGCCCCCAGCAGCTTTCCACTCATCAGAGTGCAAGTCAAACACACCCATGCCCCAGGAGCCCTACGGGATCTGACCCCCGCTTACCTCCCCGGTCGAACTGCACAGCTGGGCCCTCACGCGCTCTGCCCCAGCCTCGCAGGCCTCCTTCCTGCTCCACGAGTGCGCCAAGATGCTCCTGCCCCAGGGCTTGACGTTTCCTCTTCTCTCCGCCTTGAATCCCTGTCCTGTGAGACCCACGTGCTGGTCTCCCTCCTTCCCTTCAGGTCTCTGCTCAAGCGTCTCCCTGTCAGTGTCACCGCTTAGTCTCCAATACCTATCACAGGACCTATCCAGTCCCTATCATGACACGTGCAGTGTGAAGGCAGAGAAAAGCATGACTGAGTTACGTGAGCACCAAAAGTCTACTTTAGTGGATTGTACTAAGCCTGCGACTTTTTCCAGATCTGCATGTGGACATACACGTCATCGTAGCGCAGTCCCTCCTTAGTCTTCAGATTTCCAATTAATTTCTTCAAGGTCGTCTCGGGAAATATTCCTCGGCTTGAGAAGACGTAACAGTAAAGAGCAGAAGAGCAGCTAAAGATATATACGAGTACTTAAATGTATCTCCCAGTCATGCAACTTCTCGTAACGGATGCTGTGGGAGGGGAGCCCATGAGAAGGGTAATCGCCTGACCTCGTGCGTCTGCCCTGTGGTTGTGAGGAATGGTGTGTGTCCACGGATGTGCGTGTGACCTGTGCGGGAAGTCACGGTTCTGGAAGGCTTATCAGTATCTGCTTCTGCTCCCTCCAGGCCCAGCCTCACGGGGAGCTCACAGTCAAGTTCAGTCCTTGGGAATTTTCTGGAAGCCTCTTTCTTTCCCCGGCACAGAACTGGGGGATAAGAGCCCCATGGCTCTTCCTCATGCTCAAGGCAGAGCCGGGGATGTGGGGTCCACTCCAGCACATTCCCCTGCACCCACGAAACTCCGATCATAAAAGAAGAACCACCGAGATCGAGCCAGCTCCTCCCTTTCCAGGACACTGCAGATCACCTCTCTGGGATTTGGAGCAGGACCCAAGGCTGGCTCTGGTCTCACAGGCCTGTGCTCCTTCCCTTGACTCGGCTGTACACTCCCAGCCATGCATTTGTTCCGAGGCTGTGGCATCTCTCCGTAGCGTTGGCTCTCCCTGGCTGTCACAGGAAGGGAGCTCAGCCAGGGCTTGCCTCTCCCTTTGTCGTCGGAGGCAAACCACAGGACATGTCCACTGTGGGTCGCATGAATTCCCCTTCCCTGCGTATCCCCTTGGAAGAACAGGCAGAAATTCTCAGATCCACATTCCCCATAGAGGACGCCTGGAGGCTGAGCTCCCTGCATCATGTCGCCGGGTCGGAAATTCCTTCACAGAAGGGAACAGCTTGACGGTGGCCTCCCAGGGCCATTGGCCCTCCTGGCCAAAGTCTCCCCAGAGCAGAAGGGGGGGTAGAGTCCACGGAAAGTTCTGCCCATACAAGGTGGTAGCAGTATTGTGTATGTGAAACTAAATCTGCAGATTTTAGGTTTCGTCTGGAGTGCAAAGAAAACAGACGATCACGGGATCAGATGTGAAAAGTCGTTTAGCCGACTGGTTTGCGAACAGCGGCACCAAGCGTTCTCGCGGATGGGGACAGCGGGGACGCAGCAACAAACTGGGGAGAGTGGGGCGGTGGCGGTTCTTCGCTGCTTACAGCCCACAAAACCCTCCACTCCCCGGGGGACGGTAGGATCAAGAGTGCCGTGAACACCCAGGGGACTGGATCTGGCTCTACCTTCCTGACCAGGGATCCCAGGCCTGAAGAGACAGCCCGAGGCAGAACAGAGCCTCATCACAGGTTGTGGAAGACTTAATCACCGTGCTAACGAATGGGCTTGAAAATGATTCTCAACTCTCTTCTATACTAACGGTGAACACCTCGAATTTAAAGTTACAAACACATCATTGATATCAGCATCAAAAATGACACACACAGGTGTAAATCTAAACACTTACGCACAAGATCGATGTGAGGAGGTCTACAACACGCTGACAGAAGAAATCACAGAAGACCAACAGCAATGCAGACTTCCTCCATGTTTCTTCATAGGTTGACTCGGTATTGTTCAGCAGATGTCAGCTCTTCCCAACAGGATCTACAGAGTCAAGACAATCCTAGTGAAGATCCCAGCGGCAGACTCAACACGCCTCCCCAGTATTGAAGCAGAACATAGTGAGAGGAAGGTACGGTACTACCATCTTCGGGACTGCCTCTAAAGCTACACTACTCGATAAAGGGTGTGTGTGGTGGTGGTGGGCCTCCTGGAAACAGTCAGTGAGGAGGGGGCACGTGATGGGGTAATTAGGAGGCGGGGAGGGCGGGGTGGCGGTGGCGGTGGCGGGGGGGCGGGGGGGGGCGGCAGGGGGCGGCTTGTCCAGAGGGAGTGGCATCTGGACGAGGCCTTGAAGGACAGGGAGGACTTGAAGGTTGGAGGCAGGTGGGAAGAGAGGCCCCTGCAGCCTGAGGGAGGCGACAGCAGGAAGCACGGCACGGAGGAGGGGAGGGCACTGCTGTGTGAGTGTGGGGTGACAGAGCACCAGGAGCTGGCACTGCGGGCAGCCAGGCCCTTCCCTTCCTCCTGTAAATCTGACCTGTGAGCCGCCAAAGCCGCAGTCCCCGTTCCAGACAGTGGACATTCAGTCCAGCGCAGGACCGCAGCCTGCCTCCCGGGGCTGGACTTCTAGGTGGGGACAACAGGCGGGGCCCCATCCTCAGGGACCATCTGGGCACACATTTAATAAGAGGTGCCCACGGAAGTGGGGTGCACCGTGGCATGGCACAGGAGCCGCACTGAGCGGGGGCCCTTTGGGGGGGTTCCCCTAGAGCTGCGGGTGGTCAGGAGGGCCCAAGTGGAGAAGGAGTCGCTCGTCCCCGTCCACCCCTGCCCACCTCTGGGCTCTGAGCACGTTCGCCACACCATGGTCAAGGGCTCCACGCGTGGCGTGAACTGTTTCTTTGCAGACTCATTTTCCAAGCGCGGCCTTCGACGGGATTCGCTGGTGACGGGATGTTTGCCTCGCCACCTCCCACCTTCCCAGCCAAACCAGGGATCGGGGTGGCAGCGGGGTTCCCGGAAGTTCACAAAAGTGGAAACACGCCGCTCCTCTCTCAAAGGCAAGACGGAGGTGAGAAGAACCCCCTCCTCCCTCGGTCACTGACACCTAGGGAGCTTTCGAGGTTAGCGCCTTCAAAGATCTGTTTTCTTCACCAGGTACGGTTCTATACCCGTTTGGAATGTAAAAATTATATGCGTCTTCAGGAAGGGGAAAAAGTCACCGAAATGTCACCTCGAGAGGCCCATTTCAAGCCACTGTGGCAAGTATTCTTCCGCGTGTTAGGAAGTGAGCTCTTCCTTGAGCAGCCCTGGTTCTGAGGAGGAGCCTCACGACGCATCCACAAATGGCAACGTGTGAGGCCCTCGAGCCCGGAGCGACGTCTGGGCCTCTCGGCCCTTCCTCCTGGCTCTAAAAGGCAACCCCGCTTCCAGAGCGAGGAGCTGCCCTAAAACCTGAGAACCGGCATCACCCCCGGGCCCTCCCTGCCAAAAACAAAGAAAGAAATGGGGACAGGAGAAGTATCAAGAGGAAAGAAGAGAGGCCAGCTTCATCTCTGTCCCCTAGAAATGCCACCATAAAACCCACGCCAGCTACACACACCATCTTTTAGGGCCTCCCAGCCCCCTCGACCCGCCCCCACCACCCCCAACCCCACAAATGGATTCAGGCTCAGTGGACCTTCAAGACAGCTGCTTGAGGCTTCCTGTGCTCCCCTGGTCACCTGGCTCCCATGGGACACCTGGCTTCTGTTCTCTACTGTTTTCATCTGTGAGGCCTCCAAGCCCAGGACACCAGAGGCAGGCCTGGGCTGATTACTGACCCTTCCACTCCAGAGAAAGGAAGAGGTAAATATTCACTTCACTTCTCTGGGCCTCAGCTTCTGCATCTGTAAGATGGGCTCTCGCCGCAAACAGGCCCATGGAGTCTACCCTGTGGCATCTTCTCGGCCCTTGGACATCGTCTCTGCTACGGGAACTTCCCTCCCCGATGCCCCTGCGTACTTCTATCTGCAGCCGTGAACGCTCCTCTGAGCGCAGACACCTGTCTCCTCCGAACATTCGGTATTTCTACTCTGCTGGCTGAGGGGCCCTGAAACCTAACTCTCACAGAGACCCACTCTGATTTCCCGTCCAAAGGCACTCCTCTGCCATTCCCCCCATCTCGCTGAAGGACACCACCCCTCACCTGGGGCTCCCGTCCCCATGCCGACGCCTCTCTTTTCTCACACCCACAGGCATCAGCACGTCTCACGGTCTCTGCCTGCAGGACAGGTCCCGGATCCCACCCCATCTCTCCGTCTCCACCTCCACCGCTGCCCGGGGGCAGCCTTCACCATCCTCAGCCTCGAGTCCCTGCCATGCTCTCCCACAGGTTTCCCTCTGTTCTCCTCTTCCCCATGGCAGCTTCTGTCCTCTGAAAGGGAAACCAAACTCTTTACGGTGGATTCGACTCCCTCCACCTTCTGACCCCTGATGGCCTTGACCCCCTTCTCTCTGGCTTCACTCACTGCACTCGGGCCACTCTGGCTCCTGGTCGCTTCTCACACTCACCGTGCTCATGCCGCCTTCAGAGCCATGGCCCGTTCTGCCCCCCCTGCCTACAGAGCTCTCCTCCAGGGCTCCTCAGTGCTCAGGTGACCACTCCCACCGAGAGTGTGTGTCTAGGCAAGTGTGCCCCCCATTCCCACACCCATCACCCCTTACCCTGCCTTGTTTATTCTTCTCCAGAACATTCGTTATCACCTAATATGCCATGTCTTCTACTCAGTTTGATTCTTTAGCACCTGCCTGTCCTTCCTAAAATGTCAGCAACACAAGGGCAGGCTCTCGCATTCTAGTCTTCATTGCTCTGTTGCCAAGGCAAGCACAGGTTTTTGGTTTGTTGCTTTCTCTCGACTTAAGAGGAGAAATCCTTTCTGTGCCGCTGATGCTGTCTCTGCCATTTGTCTCATGTGACCCCTCCTATTTGCTCCAACTGCCACTTGCTGCTTTCCTGCCACTAGAGTCATCCGCAGCTGGTGCTCGTTGCCTAACTGGGGGACATTATCTGTGAGTGAAACTAGGAATGATCGAGACCCTCACTTCGTCACATGGGAGAGAAACCCCTGAGACTTCCCTCAGCTTTCCAGTGTGGAGCGTTAGCTGGTGAGTAGAGGGGGCCGAGGGCAGCAACGAGGAGGTTCCCCCCAGATGTCAAAGGTGATTTCCTCTTCATCAGTAAACTCTCCCTCGGCCTTCGTGTAGTGCAAGGACAAACCTCCACGTAGTTTATCATTTGTTTCTTGAAAATTGTTTAGCCGTTGCCACATTAGAATCAAGTCACAAAAGAAGGCAAACCTCTCTCTAACCAGGCAATCTAACTTGATCCCCAAAGAGATCGATCAGCTTTTTCTTTTTCTAACCACTACACACTTAGTCCAAGAAAGCTCCTTCGACTTGTGAGTCGCGACTGTTGGGAATACTACTCTGAAACAAGACTGCTGTCGATTGCTAAAAGTCTTGACTGCTACATGGCGCACATTTACAACTTTCAATGCAACACTGAGACAGACACCATTAATAATTCACTGAAGTTTAATATATACATAATATTTACACAATATCGTCTAGAGAAAGGTAGTTTGATGAAGGTTCAATTTAAGGAAAAGATCAGGCTCTTCTTCACTACTAACGAGGGATAATCCAAACAGTCCGTGAAGTGAAACAAAGTCCCACTTTTCTTGGTGTGCTCTAGGAATTCCAAAAGTCTGTCGATTTGGAGGAACTGACCGCGAAGGAGCCGTCTGCGGTGTCCAGCAGGCGAAGGTAGAGGATCTCCAGCCCAGCGAAGGGGCTCCCCTGCATCCACTGGCCTCAGGAACGCTCCGATGGAGGTCCAGCTGGCTGGAGGCAGCCAGGCGGCTTGGGAGGCCTGCGTGGAGGGGGAGAGAACAGCCCCGCTTTAAGACCCAGGCCCACCGCCGGGGAAGGGACCAGCAGGGCTTGGCTCTCGGCCTCCGGGCAGCTTTGGCAAAGCTCCTCGTGACGTGCTGGATCTCACGACCGCTTCTATGGACGCGAGCGCTTTTAGCATCTCGGCCATCTCTCCTTCTTCTTTCGACCGTTTGGCTCTCTCTGCCTTCAGTTCTCGAACCAGGCCAGTTAATTCCTCCATCAGCACTGAGTTGGTCCTCGTCACCTTTCGGGAAGCGTCTGTGAGGCCGGGTATATTTAGCGACTCTCTCTCTAGCCTGGCGTTCTCTGAAGACGAGTCGATCCCCATATACTCCTCTTGAGCAGCGCTGAGCTTGTCAATGAGCTGGCATTTCTCCTCAATCGCTGCAGCCACTGCTTCTGCCAGCCGCTTTTCACGTCTCACGAAACGTCGACTTCTAACAGACTGAACAAGTCTGAAGAGAAATAAGAGACCCACCAGTAAACCGACGACAGGTGGGCGCATCACTGTCTCCCACTGGAGGCTGTGGCAAGTGAGGCGTGGACTCAGGCCATCGGGCAGCAGCGCCACCACCACCTCGCCCAGCTTGCCGAGGATCGGCCCAAAGCCCAGCTCCACAGAGGACGGCAGCCCCTCCATGGCACTGACCCACCACAGGGCTCTGCCCACTCACCGTGGCAACACCAGCCACAACAAATGTCGGCTCCCGACATTCCGCCTGGAACCCGACCGGCAACTGACAGTCTGGAAAGCTCACTTACATGGTGGGGCTGGGGGGAGATCTGGAAATAAACTATGCGTAGCTCCATGACGGTTCAGTGTTCCTTCTGATTTCCCTCTTTCTTTTCGCTTTTTAGTCAAATCAAATGAAAATAGAGTGAAACGTGTCAACATTAGCTGCATGACTTGACAAATCTTCGACACTTCACGAACCCCTAGAGTGTCCAAACCCCCTCCCCTATATGAATCATTCCCATGACTACAGAAAACAGCCCTCTGCAACGTTTCAATTGAGACCCAACCACCCTCGACATGCGCAGCCTCTGTTTTCATTTCTGTTGACATCCTTCAGTTGGGTCGTGGCAGAACTTCATGAAAAGGAAGTAAATCACGGCCTACGGTTCGATGTCTGTCTGTTTTGCTCAAAGCAATGTTTTTTGAGATCTATATATTTTTATTTGAATAAGCAGTACGCCCTCCTTTGAAGGCTGAGTATTTTGACCTCATGTAAATATATCCCAAAATGTCCAGCCCTTCACATAATAATGTACTTCTGCGTTAGTTCAAGCGTGGTATGTTATGAACAGAGATGCTGTGAAAATTCACGTATACGTCTGCCTTATAAGCACGTAGTTTCATTTACCTTGGGGGAAGAATACCCGGGAGCAGAAATGCTGGGTAGATACACGCTAAATGCCCTTTTATTTTGAAACCGTTTTCTTGAGGCACAATTTAGTGTCATCAATTCACACACCGAAATACGCCAATTCACTGATTTTTCTCTGTACAAGTGCAGAGTTGTGTAACTATCACAGTGCCGTTGTAGGAGAAGTCCATCACTCACCCTTGACTCTCTTGGCTGCATTCGACACAGTCGGTCCCTTCTCCTTGAAATGCTTCCATCACTTCGTTGCCGGTTCGGTCCATTCTACTCTTTCGAGGATTGTCTTGTCGTCGGCTGGCGTGTTTCTCTGACCTCAGTAGCCTTTCCTTCTCTGTCTCCATCGCTGACGTCTGTGTTTCTCCCAAACCTCTCAGCATCAGTGTTGACCCAGGACGTAGATCCTGGACCGCTTTTGAGCCCTTGCTGACCTCAGCCAGTCTCCGGACTTCAATGACATCTGTGCTGTCGTGACTTCCACGTTTATTTATCCTTTCCACACCTTGCCATCCAGTCCGGACTCACACCCACCCAGCTGCCTCCGTGACGTCCCCATGTGGACATCGAACGAGCCCACACCATACTCCAATTCTCCCCTGAACCCGCTCTCCCTCTTTTCCACGTGGGCAACTCCACCCCGACGGGGGTTCAGGCCCCAGCTTTGTGGTCTTTCTTGACCTCTCCCCTCTCTCCTCTTCACCTCCACCCCATCGGCAAAGCCTTCATTCCCAGCATCAGAGTAATGCCCTCATCCGGCCATTCCTTGCCTCCCGCTACCCTACCTGTTCAGAGTCGCCTTCACCTTTTGACAACATGAGCGTGGCTGCTCCTAACCAAGCTCCTTCTCCTGCCCTCAGCCGTGCAGTCGGTTCTCCACCCAGCTCCAGAGGATCCAGTCAGGTCCGTCCTCAGCTCACGCCCCCAGCAGCTTTCCACTCATCAGAGTGCAAGTCAAACACACCCATGCCCCAGGAGCCCTACGGGATCTGACCCCCGCTTACCTCCCCGGTCGAACTGCACAGCTGGGCCCTCACGCGCTCTGCCCCAGCCTCGCAGGCCTCCTTCCTGCTCCACGAGTGCGCCAAGATGCTCCTGCCCCAGGGCTTGACGTTTCCTCTTCTCTCCGCCTTGAATCCCTGTCCTGTGAGACCCACGTGCTGGTCTCCCTCCTTCCCTTCAGGTCTCTGCTCAAGCGTCTCCCTGTCAGTGTCACCGCTTAGTCTCCAATACCTATCACAGGACCTATCCAGTCCCTATCATGACACGTGCAGTGTGAAGGCAGAGAAAAGCATGACTGAGTTACGTGAGCACCAAAAGTCTACTTTAGTGGATTGTACTAAGCCTGCGACTTTTTCCAGATCTGCATGTGGACATACACGTCATCGTAGCGCAGTCCCTCCTTAGTCTTCAGATTTCCAATTAATTTCTTCAAGGTCGTCTCGGGAAATATTCCTCGGCTTGAGAAGACGTAACAGTAAAGAGCAGAAGAGCAGCTAAAGATATATACGAGTACTTAAATGTATCTCCCAGTCATGCAACTTCTCGTAACGGATGCTGTGGGAGGGGAGCCCATGAGAAGGGTAATCGCCTGACCTCGTGCGTCTGCCCTGTGGTTGTGAGGAATGGTGTGTGTCCACGGATGTGCGTGTGACCTGTGCGGGAAGTCACGGTTCTGGAAGGCTTATCAGTATCTGCTTCTGCTCCCTCCAGGCCCAGCCTCACGGGGAGCTCACAGTCAAGTTCAGTCCTTGGGAATTTTCTGGAAGCCTCTTTCTTTCCCCGGCACAGAACTGGGGGATAAGAGCCCCATGGCTCTTCCTCATGCTCAAGGCAGAGCCGGGGATGTGGGGTCCACTCCAGCACATTCCCCTGCACCCACGAAACTCCGATCATAAAAGAAGAACCACCGAGATCGAGCCAGCTCCTCCCTTTCCAGGACACTGCAGATCACCTCTCTGGGATTTGGAGCAGGACCCAAGGCTGGCTCTGGTCTCACAGGCCTGTGCTCCTTCCCTTGACTCGGCTGTACACTCCCAGCCATGCATTTGTTCCGAGGCTGTGGCATCTCTCCGTAGCGTTGGCTCTCCCTGGCTGTCACAGGAAGGGAGCTCAGCCAGGGCTTGCCTCTCCCTTTGTCGTCGGAGGCAAACCACAGGACATGTCCACTGTGGGTCGCATGAATTCCCCTTCCCTGCGTATCCCCTTGGAAGAACAGGCAGAAATTCTCAGATCCACATTCCCCATAGAGGACGCCTGGAGGCTGAGCTCCCTGCATCATGTCGCCGGGTCGGAAATTCCTTCACAGAAGGGAACAGCTTGACGGTGGCCTCCCAGGGCCATTGGCCCTCCTGGCCAAAGTCTCCCCAGAGCAGAAGGGGGGGTAGAGTCCACGGAAAGTTCTGCCCATACAAGGTGGTAGCAGTATTGTGTATGTGAAACTAAATCTGCAGATTTTAGGTTTCGTCTGGAGTGCAAAGAAAACAGACGATCACGGGATCAGATGTGAAAAGTCGTTTAGCCGACTGGTTTGCGAACAGCGGCACCAAGCGTTCTCGCGGATGGGGACAGCGGGGACGCAGCAACAAACTGGGGAGAGTGGGGCGGTGGCGGTTCTTCGCTGCTTACAGCCCACAAAACCCTCCACTCCCCGGGGGACGGTAGGATCAAGAGTGCCGTGAACACCCAGGGGACTGGATCTGGCTCTACCTTCCTGACCAGGGATCCCAGGCCTGAAGAGACAGCCCGAGGCAGAACAGAGCCCCATCACAGGTTGTGGAAGACTTAATCACCGTGCTAACGAATGGGCTTGAAAATGATTCTCAACTCTCTTCTATACTAACGGTGAACACCTCGAATTTAAAGTTACAAACACATCATTGATATCAGCATCAAAAATGACACACACAGGTGTAAATCTAAACACTTACGCACAAGATCGATGTGAGGAGGTCTACAACACGCTGACAGAAGAAATCACAGAAGACCAACAGCAATGCAGACTTCCTCCATGTTTCTTCATAGGTTGACTCGGTATTGTTCAGCAGATGTCAGCTCTTCCCAACAGGATCTACAGAGTCAAGACAATCCTAGTGAAGATCCCAGCGGCAGACTCAACACGCCTCCCCAGTATTGAAGCAGAACATAGTGAGAGGAAGGTACGGTACTACCATCTTCGGGACTGCCTCTAAAGCTACACTACTCGATAAAGGGTGTGTGTGGTGGTGGTGGGCCTCCTGGAAACAGTCAGTGAGGAGGGGGCACGTGATGGGGTAATTAGGAGGCGGGGAGGGCGGGGTGGCGGTGGCGGTGGCGGGGGGTCGGGGGGGGGGCGGCAGGGGGCGGCTTGTCCAGAGGGAGTGGCATCTGGACGAGGCCTTGAAGGACAGGGAGGACTTGAAGGTTGGAGGCAGGTGGGAAGAGAGGCCCCTGCAGCCTGAGGGAGGCGACAGCAGGAAGCACGGCACGGAGGAGGGGAGGGCACTGCTGTGTGAGTGTGGGGTGACAGAGCACCAGGAGCTGGCACTGCGGGCAGCCAGGCCCTTCCCTTCCTCCTGTAAATCTGACCTGTGAGCCGCCAAAGCCGCAGTCCCCGTTCCAGACAGTGGACATTCAGTCCAGCGCAGGACCGCAGCCTGCCTCCCGGGGCTGGACTTCTAGGTGGGGACAACAGGCGGGGCCCCATCCTCAGGGACCATCTGGGCACACATTTAATAAGAGGTGCCCACGGAAGTGGGGTGCACCGTGGCATGGCACAGGAGCCGCACTGAGCGGGGGCCCTTTGGGGGGGTTCCCCTAGAGCTGCGGGTGGTCAGGAGGGCCCAAGTGGAGAAGGAGTCGCTCGTCCCCGTCCACCCCTGCCCACCTCTGGGCTCTGAGCACGTTCGCCACACCATGGTCAAGGGCTCCACGCGTGGCGTGAACTGTTTCTTTGCAGACTCATTTTCCAAGCGCGGCCTTCGACGGGATTCGCTGGTGACGGGATGTTTGCCTCGCCACCTCCCACCTTCCCAGCCAAACCAGGGATCGGGGTGGCAGCGGGGTTCCCGGAAGTTCACAAAAGTGGAAACACGCCGCTCCTCTCTCAAAGGCAAGACGGAGGTGAGAAGAACCCCCTCCTCCCTCGGTCACTGACACCTAGGGAGCTTTCGAGGTTAGCGCCTTCAAAGATCTGTTTTCTTCACCAGGTACAGTTCTATACCCGTTTGGAATGTAAAAATTATATGCGTCTTCAGGAAGGGGAAAAAGTCACCGAAATGTCACCTCGAGAGGCCCATTTCAAGCCACTGTGGCAAGTATTCTTCCGCGTGTTAGGAAGTGAGCTCTTCCTTGAGCAGCCCTGGTTCTGAGGAGGAGCCTCACGACGCATCCACAAATGGCAACGTGTGAGGCCCTCGAGCCCGGAGCGACGTCTGGGCCTCTCGGCCCTTCCTCCTGGCTCTAAAAGGCAACCCCGCTTCCAGAGCGAGGAGCTGCCCTAAAACCTGAGAACCGGCATCACCCCCGGGCCCTCCCTGCCAAAAACAAAGAAAGAAATGGGGACAGGAGAAGTATCAAGAGGAAAGAAGAGAGGCCAGCTTCATCTCTGTCCCCTAGAAATGCCACCATAAAACCCACGCCAGCTACACACACCATCTTTTAGGGCCTCCCAGCCCCCTCGACCCGCCCCCACCACCCCCAACCCCACAAATGGATTCAGGCTCAGTGGACCTTCAAGACAGCTGCTTGAGGCTTCCTGTGCTCCCCTGGTCACCTGGCTCCCATGGGACACCTGGCTTCTGTTCTCTACTGTTTTCATCTGTGAGGCCTCCAAGCCCAGGACACCAGAGGCAGGCCTGGGCTGATTACTGACCCTTCCACTCCAGAGAAAGGAAGAGGTAAATATTCACTTCACTTCTCTGGGCCTCAGCTTCTGCATCTGTAAGATGGGCTCTCGCCGCAAACAGGCCCATGGAGTCTACCCTGTGGCATCTTCTCGGCCCTTGGACATCGTCTCTGCTACGGGAACTTCCCTCCCCGATGCCCCTGCGTACTTCTATCTGCAGCCGTGAACGCTCCTCTGAGCGCAGACACCTGTCTCCTCCGAACATTCGGTATTTCTACTCTGCTGGCTGAGGGGCCCTGAAACCTAACTCTCACAGAGACCCACTCTGATTTCCCGTCCAAAGGCACTCCTCTGCCATTCCCCCCATCTCGCTGAAGGACACCACCCCTCACCTGGGGCTCCCGTCCCCATGCCGACGCCTCTCTTTTCTCACACCCACAGGCATCAGCACGTCTCACGGTCTCTGCCTGCAGGACAGGTCCCGGATCCCACCCCATCTCTCCGTCTCCACCTCCACCGCTGCCCGGGGGCAGCCTTCACCATCCTCAGCCTCGAGTCCCTGCCATGCTCTCCCACAGGTTTCCCTCTGTTCTCCTCTTCCCCATGGCAGCTTCTGTCCTCTGAAAGGGAAACCAAACTCTTTACGGTGGATTCGACTCCCTCCACCTTCTGACCCCTGATGGCCTTGACCCCCTTCTCTCTGGCTTCACTCACTGCACTCGGGCCACTCTGGCTCCTGGTCGCTTCTCACACTCACCGTGCTCATGCCGCCTTCAGAGCCATGGCCCGTTCTGCCCCCCCTGCCTACAGAGCTCTCCTCCAGGGCTCCTCAGTGCTCAGGTGACCACTCCCACCGAGAGTGTGTGTCTAGGCAAGTGTGCCCCCCATTCCCACACCCATCACCCCTTACCCTGCCTTGTTTATTCTTCTCCAGAACATTCGTTATCACCTAATATGCCATGTCTTCTACTCAGTTTGATTCTTTAGCACCTGCCTGTCCTTCCTAAAATGTCAGCAACACAAGGGCAGGCTCTCGCATTCTAGTCTTCATTGCTCTGTTGCCAAGGCAAGCACAGGTTTTTGGTTTGTTGCTTTCTCTCGACTTAAGAGGAGAAATCCTTTCTGTGCCGCTGATGCTGTCTCTGCCATTTGTCTCATGTGACCCCTCCTATTTGCTCCAACTGCCACTTGCTGCTTTCCTGCCACTAGAGTCATCCGCAGCTGGTGCTCGTTGCCTAACTGGGGGACATTATCTGTGAGTGAAACTAGGAATGATCGAGACCCTCACTTCGTCACATGGGAGAGAAACCCCTGAGACTTCCCTCAGCTTTCCAGTGTGGAGCGTTAGCTGGTGAGTAGAGGGGGCCGAGGGCAGCAACGAGGAGGTTCCCCCCAGATGTCAAAGGTGATTTCCTCTTCATCAGTAAACTCTCCCTCGGCCTTCGTGTAGTGCAAGGACAAACCTCCACGTAGTTTATCATTTGTTTCTTGAAAATTGTTTAGCCGTTGCCACATTAGAATCAAGTCACAAAAGAAGGCAAACCTCTCTCTAACCAGGCAATCTAACTTGATCCCCAAAGAGATCGATCAGCTTTTTCTTTTTCTAACCACTACACACTTAGTCCAAGAAAGCTCCTTCGACTTGTGAGTCGCGACTGTTGGGAATACTACTCTGAAACAAGACTGCTGTCGATTGCTAAAAGTCTTGACTGCTACATGGCGCACATTTACAACTTTCAATGCAACACTGAGACAGACACCGTTAATAATTCACTGAAGTTTAATATATACATAATATTTACACAATATCGTCTAGAGAAAGGTAGTTTGATGAAGGTTCAATTTAAGGAAAAGATCAGGCTCTTCTTCACTACTAACGAGGGATAATCCAAACAGTCCGTGAAGTGAAACAAAGTCCCACTTTTCTTGGTGTGCTCTAGGAATTCCAAAAGTCTGTCGATTTGGAGGAACTGACCGCGAAGGAGCCGTCTGCGGTGTCCAGCAGGCGAAGGTAGAGGATCTCCAGCCCAGCGAAGGGGCTCCCCTGCATCCACTGGCCTCAGGAACGCTCCGATGGAGGTCCAGCTGGCTGGAGGCAGCCAGGCGGCTTGGGAGGCCTGCGTGGAGGGGGAGAGAACAGCCCCGCTTTAAGACCCAGGCCCACCGCCGGGGAAGGGACCAGCAGGGCTTGGCTCTCGGCCTCCGGGCAGCTTTGGCAAAGCTCCTCGTGACGTGCTGGATCTCACGACCGCTTCTATGGACGCGAGCGCTTTTAGCATCTCGGCCATCTCTCCTTCTTCTTTCGACCGTTTGGCTCTCTCTGCCTTCAGTTCTCGAACCAGGCCAGTTAATTCCTCCATCAGCACTGAGTTGGTCCTCGTCACCTTTCGGGAAGCGTCTGTGAGGCCGGGTATATTTAGCGACTCTCTCTCTAGCCTGGCGTTCTCTGAAGACGAGTCGATCCCCATATACTCCTCTTGAGCAGCGCTGAGCTTGTCAATGAGCTGGCATTTCTCCTCAATCGCTGCAGCCACTGCTTCTGCCAGCCGCTTTTCACGTCTCACGTAACGTCGACTTCTAACAGACTGAACAAGTCTGAAGAGAAATAAGAGACCCACCAGTAAACCGACGACAGGTGGGCGCATCACTGTCTCCCACTGGAGGCTGTGGCAAGTGAGGCGTGGACTCAGGCCATCGGGCAGCAGCGCCACCACCACCTCGCCCAGCTTGCCGAGGATCGGCCCAAAGCCCAGCTCCACAGAGGACGGCAGCCCCTCCATGGCACTGACCCACCACAGGGCTCTGCCCACTCACCGTGGCAACACCAGCCACAACAAATGTCGGCTCCCGACATTCCGCCTGGAACCCGACCGGCAACTGACAGTCTGGAAAGGTCACTTACATGGTGGGGCTGGGGGGAGATCTGGAAATAAACTATGCGTAGCTCCATGACGGTTCAGTGTTCCTTCTGATTTCCCTCTTTCTTTTCGCTTTTTAGTCAAATCAAATGAAAATAGAGTGAAACGTGTCAACATTAGCTGCATGACTTGACAAATCTTCGACACTTCACGAACCCCTAGAGTGTCCAAACCCCCTCCCCTATATGAATCATTCCCATGACTACAGAAAACAGCCCTCTGCAACGTTTCAATTGAGACCCAACCACCCTCGACATGCGCAGCCTCTGTTTTCATTTCTGTTGACATCCTTCAGTTGGGTCGTGGCAGAACTTCATGAAAAGGAAGTAAATCACGGCCTACGGTTCGATGTCTGTCTGTTTTGCTCAAAGCAATGTTTTTTGAGATCTATATATTTTTATTTGAATAAGCAGTACGCCCTCCTTTGAAGGCTGAGTATTTTGACCTCATGTAAATATATCCCAAAATGTCCAGCCCTTCACATAATAATGTACTTCTGCGTTAGTTCAAGCGTGGTATGTTATGAACAGAGATGCTGTGAAAATTCACGTATACGTCTGCCTTATAAGCACGTAGTTTCATTTACCTTGGGGGAAGAATACCCGGGAGCAGAAATGCTGGGTAGATACACGCTAAATGCCCTTTTATTTTGAAACCGTTTTCTTGAGGCACAATTTAGTGTCATCAATTCACACACCGAAATACGCCAATTCACTGATTTTTCTCTGTACAAGTGCAGAGTTGTGTAACTATCACAGTGCCGTTGTAGGAGAAGTCCATCACTCACCCTTGACTCTCTTGGCTGCATTCGACACAGTCGGTCCCTTCTCCTTGAAATGCTTCCATCACTTCGTTGCCGGTTCGGTCCATTCTACTCTTTCGAGGATTGTCTTGTCGTCGGCTGGCGTGTTTCTCTGACCTCAGTAGCCTTTCCTTCTCTGTCTCCATCGCTGACGTCTGTGTTTCTCCCAAACCTCTCAGCATCAGTGTTGACCCAGGACGTAGATCCTGGACCGCTTTTGAGCCCTTGCTGACCTCAGCCAGTCTCCGGACTTCAATGACATCTGTGCTGTCGTGACTTCCACGTTTATTTATCCTTTCCACACCTTGCCATCCAGTCCGGACTCACACCCACCCAGCTGCCTCCGTGACGTCCCCATGTGGACATCGAACGAGCCCACACCATACTCCAATTCTCCCCTGAACCCGCTCTCCCTCTTTTCCACGTGGGCAACTCCACCCCGACGGGGGTTCAGGCCCCAGCTTTGTGGTCTTTCTTGACCTCTCCCCTCTCTCCTCTTCACCTCCACCCCATCGGCAAAGCCTTCATTCCCAGCATCAGAGTAATGCCCTCATCCGGCCATTCCTTGCCTCCCGCTACCCTACCTGTTCAGAGTCGCCTTCACCTTTTGACAACATGAGCGTGGCTGCTCCTAACCAAGCTCCTTCTCCTGCCCTCAGCCGTGCAGTCGGTTCTCCACCCAGCTCCAGAGGATCCAGTCAGGTCCGTCCTCAGCTCACGCCCCCAGCAGCTTTCCACTCATCAGAGTGCAAGTCAAACACACCCATGCCCCAGGAGCCCTACGGGATCTGACCCCCGCTTACCTCCCCGGTCGAACTGCACAGCTGGGCCCTCACGCGCTCTGCCCCAGCCTCGCAGGCCTCCTTCCTGCTCCACGAGTGCGCCAAGATGCTCCTGCCCCAGGGCTTGACGTTTCCTCTTCTCTCCGCCTTGAATCCCTGTCCTGTGAGACCCACGTGCTGGTCTCCCTCCTTCCCTTCAGGTCTCTGCTCAAGCGTCTCCCTGTCAGTGTCACCGCTTAGTCTCCAATACCTATCACAGGACCTATCCAGTCCCTATCATGACACGTGCAGTGTGAAGGCAGAGAAAAGCATGACTGAGTTACGTGAGCACCAAAAGTCTACTTTAGTGGATTGTACTAAGCCTGCGACTTTTTCCAGATCTGCATGTGGACATACACGTCATCGTAGCGCAGTCCCTCCTTAGTCTTCAGATTTCCAATTAATTTCTTCAAGGTCGTCTCGGGAAATATTCCTCGGCTTGAGAAGACGTAACAGTAAAGAGCAGAAGAGCAGCTAAAGATATATACGAGTACTTAAATGTATCTCCCAGTCATGCAACTTCTCGTAACGGATGCTGTGGGAGGGGAGCCCATGAGAAGGGTAATCGCCTGACCTCGTGCGTCTGCCCTGTGGTTGTGAGGAATGGTGTGTGTCCACGGATGTGCGTGTGACCTGTGCGGGAAGTCACGGTTCTGGAAGGCTTATCAGTATCTGCTTCTGCTCCCTCCAGGCCCAGCCTCACGGGGAGCTCACAGTCAAGTTCAGTCCTTGGGAATTTTCTGGAAGCCTCTTTCTTTCCCCGGCACAGAACTGGGGGATAAGAGCCCCATGGCTCTTCCTCATGCTCAAGGCAGAGCCGGGGATGTGGGGTCCACTCCAGCACATTCCCCTGCACCCACGAAACTCCGATCATAAAAGAAGAACCACCGAGATCGAGCCAGCTCCTCCCTTTCCAGGACACTGCAGATCACCTCTCTGGGATTTGGAGCAGGACCCAAGGCTGGCTCTGGTCTCACAGGCCTGTGCTCCTTCCCTTGACTCGGCTGTACACTCCCAGCCATGCATTTGTTCCGAGGCTGTGGCATCTCTCCGTAGCGTTGGCTCTCCCTGGCTGTCACAGGAAGGGAGCTCAGCCAGGGCTTGCCTCTCCCTTTGTCGTCGGAGGCAAACCACAGGACATGTCCACTGTGGGTCGCATGAATTCCCCTTCCCTGCGTATCCCCTTGGAAGAACAGGCAGAAATTCTCAGATCCACATTCCCCATAGAGGACGCCTGGAGGCTGAGCTCCCTGCATCATGTCGCCGGGTCGGAAATTCCTTCACAGAAGGGAACAGCTTGACGGTGGCCTCCCAGGGCCATTGGCCCTCCTGGCCAAAGTCTCCCCAGAGCAGAAGGGGGGGTAGAGTCCACGGAAAGTTCTGCCCATACAAGGTGGTAGCAGTATTGTGTATGTGAAACTAAATCTGCAGATTTTAGGTTTCGTCTGGAGTGCAAAGAAAACAGACGATCACGGGATCAGATGTGAAAAGTCGTTTAGCCGACTGGTTTGCGAACAGCGGCACCAAGCGTTCTCGCGGATGGGGACAGCGGGGACGCAGCAACAAACTGGGGAGAGTGGGGCGGTGGCGGTTCTTCGCTGCTTACAGCCCACAAAACCCTCCACTCCCCGGGGGACGGTAGGATCAAGAGTGCCGTGAACACCCAGGGGACTGGATCTGGCTCTACCTTCCTGACCAGGGATCCCAGGCCTGAAGAGACAGCCCGAGGCAGAACAGAGCCCCATCACAGGTTGTGGAAGACTTAATCACCGTGCTAACGAATGGGCTTGAAAATGATTCTCAACTCTCTTCTATACTAACGGTGAACACCTCGAATTTAAAGTTACAAACACATCATTGATATCAGCATCAAAAATGACACACACAGGTGTAAATCTAAACACTTACGCACAAGATCGATGTGAGGAGGTCTACAACACGCTGACAGAAGAAATCACAGAAGACCAACAGCAATGCAGACTTCCTCCATGTTTCTTCATAGGTTGACTCGGTATTGTTCAGCAGATGTCAGCTCTTCCCAACAGGATCTACAGAGTCAAGACAATCCTAGTGAAGATCCCAGCGGCAGACTCAACACGCCTCCCCAGTATTGAAGCAGAACATAGTGAGAGGAAGGTACGGTACTACCATCTTCGGGACTGCCTCTAAAGCTACACTACTCGATAAAGGGTGTGTGTGGTGGTGGTGGGCCTCCTGGAAACAGTCAGTGAGGAGGGGGCACGTGATGGGGTAATTAGGAGGCGGGGAGGGCGGGGTGGCGGTGGCGGTGGCGGGGGGGGCGGGGGGGGGCGGCAGGGGGCGGCTTGTCCAGAGGGAGTGGCATCTGGACGAGGCCTTGAAGGACAGGGAGGACTTGAAGGTTGGAGGCAGGTGGGAAGAGAGGCCCCTGCAGCCTGAGGGAGGCGACAGCAGGAAGCACGGCACGGAGGAGGGGAGGGCACTGCTGTGTGAGTGTGGGGTGACAGAGCACCAGGAGCTGGCACTGCGGGCAGCCAGGCCCTTCCCTTCCTCCTGTAAATCTGACCTGTGAGCCGCCAAAGCCGCAGTCCCCGTTCCAGACAGTGGACATTCAGTCCAGCGCAGGACCGCAGCCTGCCTCCCGGGGCTGGACTTCTAGGTGGGGACAACAGGCGGGGCCCCATCCTCAGGGACCATCTGGGCACACATTTAATAAGAGGTGCCCACGGAAGTGGGGTGCACCGTGGCATGGCACAGGAGCCGCACTGAGCGGGGGCCCTTTGGGGGGGTTCCCCTAGAGCTGCAGGTGGTCAGGAGGGCCCAAGTGGAGAAGGAGTCGCTCGTCCCCGTCCACCCCTGCCCACCTCTGGGCTCTGAGCACGTTCGCCACACCATGGTCAAGGGCTCCACGCGTGGCGTGAACTGTTTCTTTGCAGACTCATTTTCCAAGCGCGGCCTTCGACGGGATTCGCTGGTGACGGGATGTTTGCCTCGCCACCTCCCACCTTCCCAGCCAAACCAGGGATCGGGGTGGCAGCGGGGTTCCCGGAAGTTCACAAAAGTGGAAACACGCCGCTCCTCTCTCAAAGGCAAGACGGAGGTGAGAAGAACCCCCTCCTCCCTCGGTCACTGACACCTAGGGAGCTTTCGAGGTTAGCGCCTTCAAAGATCTGTTTTCTTCACCAGGTACAGTTCTATACCCGTTTGGAATGTAAAAATTATATGCGTCTTCAGGAAGGGGAAAAAGTCACCGAAATGTCACCTCGAGAGGCCCATTTCAAGCCACTGTGGCAAGTATTCTTCCGCGTGTTAGGAAGTGAGCTCTTCCTTGAGCAGCCCTGGTTCTGAGGAGGAGCCTCACGACGCATCCACAAATGGCAACGTGTGAGGCCCTCGAGCCCGGAGCGACGTCTGGGCCTCTCGGCCCTTCCTCCTGGCTCTAAAAGGCAACCCCGCTTCCAGAGCGAGGAGCTGCCCTAAAACCTGAGAACTGGCATCACCCCCGGGCCCTCCCTGCCAAAAACAAAGAAAGAAATGGGGACAGGAGAAGTATCAAGAGGAAAGAAGAGAGGCCAGCTTCATCTCTGTCCCCTAGAAATGCCACCATAAAACCCACGCCAGCTACACACACCATCTTTTAGGGCCTCCCAGCCCCCTCGACCCGCCCCCACCACCCCCAACCCCACAAATGGATTCAGGCTCAGTGGACCTTCAAGACAGCTGCTTGAGGCTTCCTGTGCTCCCCTGGTCACCTGGCTCCCATGGGACACCTGGCTTCTGTTCTCTACTGTTTTCATCTGTGAGGCCTCCAAGCCCAGGACACCAGAGGCAGGCCTGGGCTGATTACTGACCCTTCCACTCCAGAGAAAGGAAGAGGTAAATATTCACTTCACTTCTCTGGGCCTCAGCTTCTGCATCTGTAAGATGGGCTCTCGCCGCAAACAGGCCCATGGAGTCTACCCTGTGGCATCTTCTCGGCCCTTGGACATCGTCTCTGCTACGGGAACTTCCCTCCCCGATGCCCCTGCGTACTTCTATCTGCAGCCGTGAACGCTCCTCTGAGCGCAGACACCTGTCTCCTCCGAACATTCGGTATTTCTACTCTGCTGGCTGAGGGGCCCTGAAACCTAACTCTCACAGAGACCCACTCTGATTTCCCGTCCAAAGGCACTCCTCTGCCATTCCCCCCATCTCGCTGAAGGACACCACCCCTCACCTGGGGCTCCCGTCCCCATGCCGACGCCTCTCTTTTCTCACACCCACAGGCATCAGCACGTCTCACGGTCTCTGCCTGCAGGACAGGTCCCGGATCCCACCCCATCTCTCCGTCTCCACCTCCACCGCTGCCCGGGGGCAGCCTTCACCATCCTCAGCCTCGAGTCCCTGCCATGCTCTCCCACAGGTTTCCCTCTGTTCTCCTCTTCCCCATGGCAGCTTCTGTCCTCTGAAAGGGAAACCAAACTCTTTACGGTGGATTCGACTCCCTCCACCTTCTGACCCCTGATGGCCTTGACCCCCTTCTCTCTGGCTTCACTCACTGCACTCGGGCCACTCTGGCTCCTGGTCGCTTCTCACACTCACCGTGCTCATGCCGCCTTCAGAGCCATGGCCCGTTCTGCCCCCCCTGCCTACAGAGCTCTCCTCCAGGGCTCCTCAGTGCTCAGGTGACCACTCCCACCGAGAGTGTGTGTCTAGGCAAGTGTGCCCCCCATTCCCACACCCATCACCCCTTACCCTGCCTTGTTTATTCTTCTCCAGAACATTCGTTATCACCTAATATGCCATGTCTTCTACTCAATTTGATTCTTTAGCACCTGCCTGTCCTTCCTAAAATGTCAGCAACACAAGGGCAGGCTCTCGCATTCTAGTCTTCATTGCTCTGTTGCCAAGGCAAGCACAGGTTTTTGGTTTGTTGCTTTCTCTCGACTTAAGAGGAGAAATCCTTTCTGTGCCGCTGATGCTGTCTCTGCCATTTGTCTCATGTGACCCCTCCTATTTGCTCCAACTGCCACTTGCTGCTTTCCTGCCACTAGAGTCATCCGCAGCTGGTGCTCGTTGCCTAACTGGGGGACATTATCTGTGAGTGAAACTAGGAATGATCGAGACCCTCACTTCGTCACATGGGAGAGAAACCCCTGAGACTTCCCTCAGCTTTCCAGTGTGGAGCGTTAGCTGGTGAGTAGAGGGGGCCGAGGGCAGCAACGAGGAGGTTCCCCCCAGATGTCAAAGGTGATTTCCTCTTCATCAGTAAACTCTCCCTCGGCCTTCGTGTAGTGCAAGGACAAACCTCCACGTAGTTTATCATTTGTTTCTTGAAAATTGTTTAGCCGTTGCCACATTAGAATCAAGTCACAAAAGAAGGCAAACCTCTCTCTAACCAGGCAATCTAACTTGATCCCCAAAGAGATCGATCAGCTTTTTCTTTTTCTAACCACTACATACTTAGTCCAAGAAAGCTCCTTCGACTTGTGAGTCGCGACTGTTGGGAATACTACTCTGAAACAAGACTGCTGTCGATTGCTAAAAGTCTTGACTGCTACATGGCGCACATTTACAACTTTCAATGCAACACTGAGACAGACACCGTTAATAATTCACTGAAGTTTAATATATACATAATATTTACACAATATCGTCTAGAGAAAGGTAGTTTGATGAAGGTTCAATTTAAGGAAAAGATCAGGCTCTTCTTCACTACTAACGAGGGATAATCCAAACAGTCCGTGAAGTGAAACAAAGTCCCACTTTTCTTGGTGTGTTCTAGGAATTCCAAAAGTCTGTCGATTTGGAGGAACTGACCGCGAAGGAGCCGTCTGCGGTGTCCAGCAGGCGAAGGTAGAGGATCTCCAGCCCAGCGAAGGGGCTCCCCTGCATCCACTGGCCTCAGGAACGCTCCGATGGAGGTCCAGCTGGCTGGAGGCAGCCAGGCGGCTTGGGAGGCCTGCGTGGAGGGGGAGAGAACAGCCCTGCTTTAAGACCCAGGCCCACCGCCGGGGAAGGGACCAGCAGGGCTTGGCTCTCGGCCTCCGGGCAGCTTTGGCAAAGCTCCTCGTGACGTGCTGGATCTCACGACCGCTTCTATGGACGCGAGCGCTTTTAGCATCTCGGCCATCTCTCCTTCTTCTTTCGACCGTTTGGCTCTCTCTGCCTTCAGTTCTCGAACCAGGCCAGTTAATTCCTCCATCAGCACTGAGTTGGTCCTCGTCACCTTTCGGGAAGCGTCTGTGAGGCCGGGTATATTTAGCGACTCTCTCTCTAGCCTGGCGTTCTCTGAAGACGAGTCGATCCCCATATACTCCTCTTGAGCAGCGCTGAGCTTGTCAATGAGCTGGCATTTCTCCTCAATCGCTGCAGCCACTGCTTCTGCCAGCCGCTTTTCACGTCTCACGTAACGTCGACTTCTAACAGACTGAACAAGTCTGAAGAGAAATAAGAGACCCACCAGTAAACCGACGACAGGTGGGCGCATCACTGTCTCCCACTGGAGGCTGTGGCAAGTGAGGCGTGGACTCAGGCCATCGGGCAGCAGCGCCACCACCACCTCGCCCAGCTTGCCGAGGATCGGCCCAAAGCCCAGCTCCACAGAGGACGGCAGCCCCTCCATGGCACTGACCCACCACAGGGCTCTGCCCACTCACCGTGGCAACACCAGCCACAACAAATGTCGGCTCCCGACATTCCGCCTGGAACCCGACCGGCAACTGACAGTCTGGAAAGGTCACTTACATGGTGGGGCTGGGGGGAGATCTGGAAATAAACTATGCGTAGCTCCATGACGGTTCAGTGTTCCTTCTGATTTCCCTCTTTCTTTTCGCTTTTTAGTCAAATCAAATGAAAATAGAGTGAAACGTGTCAACATTAGCTGCATGACTTGACAAATCTTCGACACTTCACGAACCCCTAGAGTGTCCAAACCCCCTCCCCTATATGAATCATTCCCATGACTACAGAAAACGGCCCTCTGCAACGTTTCAATTGAGACCCAACCACCCTCGACATGCGCAGCCTCTGTTTTCATTTCTGTTGACATCCTTCAGTTGGGTCGTGGCAGAACTTCATGAAAAGGAAGTAAATCACGGCCTACGGTTCGATGTCTGTCTGTTTTGCTCAAAGCAATGTTTTTTGAGATCTATATATTTTTCTTTGAATAAGCAGTACGCCCTCCTTTGAAGGCTGAGTATTTTGACCTCATGTAAATATATCCCAAAATGTCCAGCCCTTCACATAATAATGTACTTCTGCGTTAGTTCAAGCGTGGTATGTTATGAACAGAGATGCTGTGAAAATTCACGTATACGTCTGCCTTATAAGCACGTAGTTTCATTTACCTTGGGGGAAGAATACCCGGGAGCAGAAATGCTGGGTAGATACACGCTAAATGCCCTTTTATTTTGAAACCGTTTTCTTGAGGCACAATTTAGTGTCATCAATTCACACACCGAAATACGCCAATTCACTGATTTTTCTCTGTACAAGTGCAGAGTTGTGTAACTATCACAGTGCCGTTGTAGGAAAAGTCCATCACTCACCCTTGACTCTCTTGGCTGCATTCGACACAGTCGGTCCCTTCTCCTTGAAATGCTTCCATCACTTCGTTGCCGGTTCGGTCCATTCTACTCTTTCGAGGATTGTCTTGTCGTCGGCTGGCGTGTTTCTCTGACCTCAGTAGCCTTTCCTTCTCTGTCTCCATCGCTGACGTCTGTGTTTCTCCCAAACCTCTCAGCATCAGTGTTGACCCAGGACGTAGATCCTGGACCGCTTTTGAGCCCTTGCTGACCTCAGCCAGTCTCCGGACTTCAATGACATCTGTGCTGTCGTGACTTCCACGTTTATTTATCCTTTCCACACCTTGCCATCCAGTCCGGACTCACACCCACCCAGCTGCCTCCGTGACGTCCCCATGTGGACATCGAACGAGCCCACACCATACTCCAATTCTCCCCTGAACCCGCTCTCCCTCTTTTCCACGTGGGCAACTCCACCCCGACGGGGGTTCAGGCCCCAGCTTTGTGGTCTTTCTTGACCTCTCCCCTCTCTCCTCTTCACCTCCACCCCATCGGCAAAGCCTTCATTCCCAGCATCAGAGTAATGCCCTCATCCGGCCATTCCTTGCCTCCCGCTACCCTACCTGTTCAGAGTCGCCTTCACCTTTTGACAACATGAGCGTGGCTGCTCCTAACCAAGCTCGTTCTCCTGCCCTCAGCCGTGCAGTCGGTTCTCCACCCAGCTCCAGAGGATCCAGTCAGGTCCGTCCTCAGCTCACGCCCCCAGCAGCTTTCCACTCATCAGAGTGCAAGTCAAACACACCCATGCCCCAGGAGCCCTACGGGATCTGACCCCCGCTTACCTCCCCGGTCGAACTGCACAGCTGGGCCCTCACGCGCTCTGCCCCAGCCTCGCAGGCCTCCTTCCTGCTCCACGAGTGCGCCAAGATGCTCCTGCCCCAGGGCTTGACGTTTCCTCTTCTCTCCGCCTTGAATCCCTGTCCTGTGAGACCCACGTGCTGGTCTCCCTCCTTCCCTTCAGGTCTCTGCTCAAGCGTCTCCCTGTCAGTGTCACCGCTTAGTCTCCAATACCTATCACAGGACCTATCCAGTCCCTATCATGACACGTGCAGTGTGAAGGCAGAGAAAAGCATGACTGAGTTACGTGAGCACCAAAAGTCTACTTTAGTGGATTGTACTAAGCCTGCGACTTTTTCCAGATCTGCATGTGGACATACACGTCATCGTAGCGCAGTCCCTCCTTAGTCTTCAGATTTCCAATTAATTTCTTCAAGGTCGTCTCGGGAAATATTCCTCGGCTTGAGAAGACGTAACAGTAAAGAGCAGAAGAGCAGCTAAAGATATATACGAGTACTTAAATGTATCTCCCAGTCATGCAACTTCTCGTAACGGATGCTGTGGGAGGGGAGCCCATGAGAAGGGTAATCGCCTGACCTCGTGCGTCTGCCCTGTGGTTGTGAGGAATGGTGTGTGTCCACGGATGTGCGTGTGACCTGTGCGGGAAGTCACGGTTCTGGAAGGCTTATCAGTATCTGCTTCTGCTCCCTCCAGGCCCAGCCTCACGGGGAGCTCACAGTCAAGTTCAGTCCGTGGGAATTTTCTGGAAGCCTCTTTCTTTCCCCGGCACAGAACTGGGGGATAAGAGCCCCATGGCTCTTCCTCATGCTCAAGGCAGAGCCGGGGATGTGGGGTCCACTCCAGCACATTCCCCTGCACCCACAAAACTCCGATCATAAAAGAAGAACCACCGAGATCGAGCCAGCTCCTCCCTTTCCAGGACACTGCAGATCACCTCTCTGGGATTTGGAGCAGGACCCAAGGCTGGCTCTGGTCTCACAGGCCTGTGCTCCTTCCCTTGACTCGGCTGTACACTCCCAGCCATGCATTTGTTCCGAGGCTGTGGCATCTCTCCGTAGCGTTGGCTCTCCCTGGCTGTCACAGGAAGGGAGCTCAGCCAGGGCTTGCCTCTCCCTTTGTCGTCGGAGGCAAACCACAGGACATGTCCACCGTGGGTCGCATGAATTCCCCTTCCCTGCGTATCCCCTTGGAAGAACAGGCAGAAATTCTCAGATCCACATTCCCCATAGAGGACGCCTGGAGGCTGAGCTCCCTGCATCATGTCGCCGGGTCGGAAATTCCTTCACAGAAGGGAACAGCTTGACGGTGGCCTCCCAGGGCCATTGGCCCTCCTGGCCAAAGTCTCCCCAGAGCAGAAGGGGGGGTAGAGTCCACGGAAAGTTCTGCCCATACAAGGTGGTAGCAGTATTGTGTATGTGAAACTAAATCTGCAGATTTTAGGTTTCGTCTGGAGTGCAAAGAAAACAGACGATCACGGGATCAGATGTGAAAAGTCGTTTAGCCGACTGGTTTGCGAACAGCGGCACCAAGCGTTCTCGCGGATGGGGACAGCGGGGACGCAGCAACAAACTGGGGAGAGTGGGGCGGTGGCGGTTCTTCGCTGCTTACAGCCCACAAAACCCTCCACTCCCCGGGGGACGGTAGGATCAAGAGTGCCGTGAACACCCAGGGGACTGGATCTGGCTCTACCTTCCTGACCAGGGATCCCAGGCCTGAAGAGACAGCCCGAGGCAGAACAGAGCCTCATCACAGGTTGTGGAAGACTTAATCACCGTGCTAATGAATGGGCTTGAAAATGATTCTCAACTCTCTTCTATACTAACGGTGAACACCTCGAATTTAAAGTTACAAACACATCATTGATATCAGCATCAAAAATGACACACACAGGTGTAAATCTAAACACTTACGCACAAGATCGATGTGAGGAGGTCTACAACACGCTGACAGAAGAAATCACAGAAGACCAACAGCAATGCAGACTTCCTCCATGTTTCTTCATAGGTTGACTCGGTATTGTTCAGCAGATGTCAGCTCTTCCCAACAGGATCTACAGAGTCAAGACAATCCTAGTGAAGATCCCAGCGGCAGACTCAACACGCCTCCCCAGTATTGAAGCAGAACATAGTGAGAGGAAGGTACGGTACTACCATCTTCGGGACTGCCTCTAAAGCTACACTACTCGATAAAGGGTGTGTGTGGTGGTGGTGGGCCTCCTGGAAACAGTCAGTGAGGAGGGGGCACGTGATGGGGTAATTAGGAGGCGGGGAGGGCGGGGTGGCGGTGGCGGTGGCGGGGGGGCGGGGGGGGGCGGCAGGGGGCGGCTTGTCCAGAGGGAGTGGCATCTGGACGAGGCCTTGAAGGACAGGGAGGACTTGAAGGTTGGAGGCAGGTGGGAAGAGAGGCCCCTGCAGCCTGAGGGAGGCGACAGCAGGAAGCACGGCACGGAGGAGGGGAGGGCACTGCTGTGTGAGTGTGGGGTGACAGAGCACCAGGAGCTGGCACTGCGGGCAGCCAGGCCCTTCCCTTCCTCCTGTAAATCTGACCTGTGAGCCGCCAAAGCCGCAGTCCCCGTTCCAGACAGTGGACATTCAGTCCAGCGCAGGACCGCAGCCTGCCTCCCGGGGCTGGACTTCTAGGTGGGGACAACAGGCGGGGCCCCATCCTCAGGGACCATCTGGGCACACATTTAATAAGAGGTGCCCACGGAAGTGGGGTGCACCGTGGCATGGCACAGGAGCCGCACTGAGCGGGGGCCCTTTGGGGGGGTTCCCCTAGAGCTGCAGGTGGTCAGGAGGGCCCAAGTGGAGAAGGAGTCGCTCGTCCCCGTCCACCCCTGCCCACCTCTGGGCTCTGAGCACGTTCGCCACACCATGGTCAAGGGCTCCACGCGTGGCGTGAACTGTTTCTTTGCAGACTCATTTTCCAAGCGCGGCCTTCGACGGGATTCGCTGGTGACGGGATGTTTGCCTCGCCACCTCCCACCTTCCCAGCCAAACCAGGGATCGGGGTGGCAGCGGGGTTCCCGGAAGTTCACAAAAGTGGAAACACGCCGCTCCTCTCTCAAAGGCAAGACGGAGGTGAGAAGAACCCCCTCCTCCCTCGGTCACTGACACCTAGGGAGCTTTCGAGGTTAGCGCCTTCAAAGATCTGTTTTCTTCACCAGGTACAGTTCTATACCCGTTTGGAATGTAAAAATTATATGCGTCTTCAGGAAGGGGAAAAAGTCACCGAAATGTCACCTCGAGAGGCCCATTTCAAGCCACTGTGGCAAGTATTCTTCCGCGTGTTAGGAAGTGAGCTCTTCCTTGAGCAGCCCTGGTTCTGAGGAGGAGCCTCACGACGCATCCACAAATGGCAACGTGTGAGGCCCTCGAGCCCGGAGCGACGTCTGGGCCTCTCGGCCCTTCCTCCTGGCTCTAAAAGGCAACCCCGCTTCCAGAGCGAGGAGCTGCCCTAAAACCTGAGAACTGGCATCACCCCCGGGCCCTCCCTGCCAAAAACAAAGAAAGAAATGGGGACAGGAGAAGTATCAAGAGGAAAGAAGAGAGGCCAGCTTCATCTCTGTCCCCTAGAAATGCCACCATAAAACCCACGCCAGCTACACACACCATCTTTTAGGGCCTCCCAGCCCCCTCGACCCGCCCCCACCACCCCCAACCCCACAAATGGATTCAGGCTCAGTGGACCTTCAAGACAGCTGCTTGAGGCTTCCTGTGCTCCCCTGGTCACCTGGCTCCCATGGGACACCTGGCTTCTGTTCTCTACTGTTTTCATCTGTGAGGCCTCCAAGCCCAGGACACCAGAGGCAGGCCTGGGCTGATTACTGACCCTTCCACTCCAGAGAAAGGAAGAGGTAAATATTCACTTCACTTCTCTGGGCCTCAGCTTCTGCATCTGTAAGATGGGCTCTCGCCGCAAACAGGCCCATGGAGTCTACCCTGTGGCATCTTCTCGGCCCTTGGACATCGTCTCTGCTACGGGAACTTCCCTCCCCGATGCCCCTGCGTACTTCTATCTGCAGCCGTGAACGCTCCTCTGAGCGCAGACACCTGTCTCCTCCGAACATTCGGTATTTCTACTCTGCTGGCTGAGGGGCCCTGAAACCTAACTCTCACAGAGACCCACTCTGATTTCCCGTCCAAAGGCACTCCTCTGCCATTCCCCCCATCTCGCTGAAGGACACCACCCCTCACTTGGGGCTCCCGTCCCCATGCCGACGCCTCTCTTTTCTCACACCCACAGGCATCAGCACGTCTCACGGTCTCTGCCTGCAGGACAGGTCCCGGATCCCACCCCATCTCTCCGTCTCCACCTCCACCGCTGCCCGGGGGCAGCCTTCACCATCCTCAGCCTCGAGTCCCTGCCATGCTCTCCCACAGGTTTCCCTCTGTTCTCCTCTTCCCCATGGCAGCTTCTGTCCTCTGAAAGGGAAACCAAACTCTTTACGGTGGATTCGACTCCCTCCACCTTCTGACCCCTGATGGCCTTGACCCCCTTCTCTCTGGCTTCACTCACTGCACTCGGGCCACTCTGGCTCCTGGTCGCTTCTCACACTCACCGTGCTCATGCCGCCTTCAGAGCCATGGCCCGTTCTGCCCCCGCTGCCTACAGAGCTCTCCTCCAGGGCTCCTCAGTGCTCAGGTGACCACTCCCACCGAGAGTGTGTGTCTAGGCAAGTGTGCCCCCCATTCCCACACCCATCACCCCTTACCCTGCCTTGTTTATTCTTCTCCAGAACATTCGTTATCACCTAATATGCCATGTCTTCTACTCAATTTGATTCTTTAGCACCTGCCTGTCCTTCCTAAAATGTCAGCAACACAAGGGCAGGCTCTCGCATTCTAGTCTTCATTGCTCTGTTGCCAAGGCAAGCACAGGTTTTTGGTTTGTTGCTTTCTCTCGACTTAAGAGGAGAAATCCTTTCTGTGCTGCTGATGCTGTCTCTGCCATTTGTCTCATGTGACCCCTCCTATTTGCTCCAACTGCCACTTGCTGCTTTCCTGCCACTAGAGTCATCCGCAGCTGGTGCTCGTTGCCTAACTGGGGGACATTATCTGTGAGTGAAACTAGGAATGATCGAGACCCTCACTTCGTCACATGGGAGAGAAACCCCTGAGACTTCCCTCAGCTTTCCAGTGTGGAGCGTTAGCTGGTGAGTAGAGGGGGCCGAGGGCAGCAACGAGGAGGTTCCCCCCAGATGTCAAAGGTGATTTCCTCTTCATCAGTAAACTCTCCCTCGGCCTTCGTGTAGTGCAAGGACAAACCTCCACGTAGTTTATCATTTGTTTCTTGAAAATTGTTTAGCCGTTGCCACATTAGAATCAAGTCACAAAAGAAGGCAAACCTCTCTCTAACCAGGCAATCTAACTTGATCCCCAAAGAGATCGATCAGCTTTTTCTTTTTCTAACCACTACACACTTAGTCCAAGAAAGCTCCTTCGACTTGTGAGTCGCGACTGTTGGGAATACTACTCTGAAACAAGACTGCTGTCGATTGCTAAAAGTCTTGACTGCTACATGGCGCACATTTACAACTTTCAATGCAACACTGAGACAGACACCGTTAATAATTCACTGAAGTTTAATATATACATAATATTTACACAATATCGTCTAGAGAAAGGTAGTTTGATGAAGGTTCAATTTAAGGAAAAGATCAGGCTCTTCTTCACTACTAACGAGGGATAATCCAAACAGTCCGTGAAGTGAAACAAAGTCCCACTTTTCTTGGTGTGCTCTAGGAATTCCAAAAGTCTGTCGATTTGGAGGAACTGACCGCGAAGGAGCCGTCTGCGGTGTCCAGCAGGCGAAGGTAGAGGATCTCCAGCCCAGCGAAGGGGCTCCCCTGCATCCACTGGCCTCAGGAACGCTCCGATGGAGGTCCAGCTGGCTGGAGGCAGCCAGGCGGCTTGGGAGGCCTGCGTGGAGGGGGAGAGAACAGCCCCGCTTTAAGACCCAGGCCCACCGCCGGGGAAGGGACCAGCAGGGCTTGGCTCTCGGCCTCCGGGCAGCTTTGGCAAAGCTCCTCGTGACGTGCTGGATCTCACGACCGCTTCTATGGACGCGAGCGCTTTTAGCATCTCGGCCATCTCTCCTTCTTCTTTCGACCGTTTGGCTCTCTCTGCCTTCAGTTCTCGAACCAGGCCAGTTAATTCCTCCATCAGCACTGAGTTGGTCCTCGTCACCTTTCGGGAAGCGTCTGTGAGGCCGGGTATATTTAGCGACTCTCTCTCTAGCCTGGCGTTCTCTGAAGACGAGTCGATCCCCATATACTCCTCTTGAGCAGCGCTGAGCTTGTCAATGAGCTGGCATTTCTCCTCAATCGCTGCAGCCACTGCTTCTGCCAGCCGCTTTTCACGTCTCACGAAACGTCGACTTCTAACAGACTGAACAAGTCTGAAGAGAAATAAGAGACCCACCAGTAAACCGACGACAGGTGGGCGCATCACTGTCTCCCACTGGAGGCTGTGGCAAGTGAGGCGTGGACTCAGGCCATCGGGCAGCAGCGCCACCACCACCTCGCCCAGCTTGCCGAGGATCGGCCCAAAGCCCAGCTCCACAGAGGACGGCAGCCCCTCCATGGCACTGACCCACCACAGGGCTCTGCCCACTCACCGTGGCAACACCAGCCACAACAAATGTCGGCTCCCGACATTCCGCCTGGAACCCGACCGGCAACTGACAGTCTGGAAAGGTCACTTACATGGTGGGGCTGGGGGGAGATCTGTAAATAAACTATGCGTAGCTCCATGACGGTTCAGTGTTCCTTCTGATTTCCCTCTTTCTTTTCGCTTTTTAGTCAAATCAAATGAAAATAGAGTGAAACGTGTCAACATTAGCTGCATGACTTGACAAATCTTCGACACTTCACGAACCCCTAGAGTGTCCAAACCCCCTCCCCTATATGAATCATTCCCATGACTACAGAAAACAGCCCTCTGCAACGTTTCAATTGAGACCCAACCACCCTCGACATGCGCAGCCTCTGTTTTCATTTCTGTTGACATCCTTCAGTTGGGTCGTGGCAGAACTTCATGAAAAGGAAGTAAATCACGGCCTACGGTTCGATGTCTGTCTGTTTTGCTCAAAGCAATGTTTTTTGAGATCTATATATTTTTCTTTGAATAAGCAGTACGCCCTCCTTTGAAGGCTGAGTATTTTGACCTCATGTAAATATATCCCAAAATGTCCAGCCCTTCACATAATAATGTACTTCTGCGTTAGTTCAAGCGTGGTATGTTATGAACAGAGATGCTGTGAAAATTCACGTATACGTCTGCCTTATAAGCACGTAGTTTCATTTACCTTGGGGGAAGAATACCCGGGAGCAGAAATGCTGGGTAGATACACGCTAAATGCCCTTTTATTTTGAAACCGTTTTCTTGAGGCACAATTTAGTGTCATCAATTCACACACCGAAATACGCCAATTCACTGATTTTTCTCTGTACAAGTGCAGAGTTGTGTAACTATCACAGTGCCGTTGTAGGAGAAGTCCATCACTCACCCTTGACTCTCTTGGCTGCATTCGACACAGTCGGTCCCTTCTCCTTGAAATGCTTCCATCACTTCGTTGCCGGTTCGGTCCATTCTACTCTTTCGAGGATTGTCTTGTCGTCGGCTGGCGTGTTTCTCTGACCTCAGTAGCCTTTCCTTCTCTGTCTCCATCGCTGACGTCTGTGTTTCTCCCAAACCTCTCAGCATCAGTGTTGACCCAGGACGTAGATCCTGGACCGCTTTTGAGCCCTTGCTGACCTCAGCCAGTCTCCGGACTTCAATGACATCTGTGCTGTCGTGACTTCCACGTTTATTTATCCTTTCCACACCTTGCCATCCAGTCCGGACTCACACCCACCCAGCTGCCTCCGTGACGTCCCCATGTGGACATCGAACGAGCCCACACCATACTCCAATTCTCCCCTGAACCCGCTCTCCCTCTTTTCCACGTGGGCAACTCCACCCCGACGGGGGTTCAGGCCCCAGCTTTGTGGTCTTTCTTGACCTCTCCCCTCTCTCCTCTTCACCTCCACCCCATCGGCAAAGCCTTCATTCCCAGCATCAGAGTAATGCCCTCATCCGGCCATTCCTTGCCTCCCGCTACCCCACCTGTTCAGAGTCGCCTTCACCTTTTGACAACATGAGCGTGGCTGCTCCTAACCAAGCTCCTTCTCCTGCCCTCAGCCGTGCAGTCGGTTCTCCACCCAGCTCCAGAGGATCCAGTCAGGTCCGTCCTCAGCTCACGCCCCCAGCAGCTTTCCACTCATCAGAGTGCAAGTCAAACACACCCATGCCCCAGGAGCCCTACGGGATCTGACCCCCGCTTACCTCCCCGGTCGAACTGCACAGCTGGGCCCTCACGCGCTCTGCCCCAGCCTCGCAGGCCTCCTTCCTGCTCCACGAGTGCGCCAAGATGCTCCTGCCCCAGGGCTTGACGTTTCCTCTTCTCTCCGCCTTGAATCCCTGTCCTGTGAGACCCACGTGCTGGTCTCCCTCCTTCCCTTCAGGTCTCTGCTCAAGCGTCTCCCTGTCAGTGTCACCGCTTAGTCTCCAATACCTATCACAGGACCTATCCAGTCCCTATCATGACACGTGCAGTGTGAAGGCAGAGAAAAGCATGACTGAGTTACGTGAGCACCAAAAGTCTACTTTAGTGGATTGTACTAAGCCTGCGACTTTTTCCAGATCTGCATGTGGACATACACATCATCGTAGCGCAGTCCCTCCTTAGTCTTCAGATTTCCAATTAATTTCTTCAAGGTCGTCTCGGGAAATATTCCTCGGCTTGAGAAGACGTAACAGTAAAGAGCAGAAGAGCAGCTAAAGATATATACGAGTACTTAAATGTATCTCCCAGTCATGCAACTTCTCGTAACGGATGCTGTGGGAGGGGAGCCCATGAGAAGGGTAATCGCCTGACCTCGTGCGTCTGCCCTGTGGTTGTGAGGAATGGTGTGTGTCCACGGATGTGCGTGTGACCTGTGCGGGAAGTCACGGTTCTGGAAGGCTTATCAGTATCTGCTTCTGCTCCCTCCAGGCCCAGCCTCACGGGGAGCTCACAGTCAAGTTCAGTCCGTGGGAATTTTCTGGAAGCCTCTTTCTTTCCCCGGCACAGAACTGGGGGATAAGAGCCCCATGGCTCTTCCTCATGCTCAAGGCAGAGCCGGGGATGTGGGGTCCACTCCAGCACATTCCCCTGCACCCACGAAACTCCGATCATAAAAGAAGAACCACCGAGATCGAGCCAGCTCCTCCCTTTCCAGGACACTGCAGATCACCTCTCTGGGATTTGGAGCAGGACCCAAGGCTGGCTCTGGTCTCACAGGCCTGTGCTCCTTCCCTTGACTCGGCTGTACACTCCCAGCCATGCATTTGTTCCGAGGCTGTGGCATCTCTCCGTAGCGTTGGCTCTCCCTGGCTGTCACAGGAAGGGAGCTCAGCCAGGGCTTGCCTCTCCCTTTGTCGTCGGAGGCAAACCACAGGACATGTCCACCGTGGGTCGCATGAATTCCCCTTCCCTGCGTATCCCCTTGGAAGAACAGGCAGAAATTCTCAGATCCACATTCCCCATAGAGGACGCCTGGAGGCTGAGCTCCCTGCATCATGTCGCCGGGTCGGAAATTCCTTCACAGAAGGGAACAGCTTGACGGTGGCCTCCCAGGGCCATTGGCCCTCCTGGCCAAAGTCTCCCCAGAGCAGAAGGGGGGGTAGAGTCCACGGAAAGTTCTGCCCATACAAGGTGGTAGCAGTATTGTGTATGTGAAACTAAATCTGCAGATTTTAGGTTTCGTCTGGAGTGCAAAGAAAACAGACGATCACGGGATCAGATGTGAAAAGTCGTTTAGCCGACTGGTTTGCGAACAGCGGCACCAAGCGTTCTCGCGGATGGGGACAGCGGGGACGCAGCAACAAACTGGGGAGAGTGGGGCGGTGGCGGTTCTTCGCTGCTTACAGCCCACAAAACCCTCCACTCCCCGGGGGACGGTAGGATCAAGAGTGCCGTGAACACCCAGGGGACTGGATCTGGCTCTACCTTCCTGACCAGGGATCCCAGGCCTGAAGAGACAGCCCGAGGCAGAACAGAGCCTCATCACAGGTTGTGGAAGACTTAATCACCGTGCTAATGAATGGGCTTGAAAATGATTCTCAACTCTCTTCTATACTAACGGTGAACACCTCGAATTTAAAGTTACAAACACATCATTGATATCAGCATCAAAAATGACACACACAGGTGTAAATCTAAACACTTACGCACAAGATCGATGTGAGGAGGTCTACAACACGCTGACAGAAGAAATCACAGAAGACCAACAGCAATGCAGACTTCCTCCATGTTTCTTCATAGGTTGACTCGGTATTGTTCAGCAGATGTCAGCTCTTCCCAACAGGATCTACAGAGTCAAGACAATCCTAGTGAAGATCCCAGCGGCAGACTCAACACGCCTCCCCAGTATTGAAGCAGAACATAGTGAGAGGAAGGTACGGTACTACCATCTTCGGGACTGCCTCTAAAGCTACACTACTCGATAAAGGGTGTGTGTGGTGGTGGTGGGCCTCCTGGAAACAGTCAGTGAGGAGGGGGCACGTGATGGGGTAATTAGGAGGCGGGGAGGGCGGGGTGGCGGTGGCGGTGGCGGGGGGGCGGGGGGGGGCGGCAGGGGGCGGCTTGTCCAGAGGGAGTGGCATCTGGACGAGGCCTTGAAGGACAGGGAGGACTTGAAGGTTGGAGGCAGGTGGGAAGAGAGGCCCCTGCAGCCTGAGGGAGGCGACAGCAGGAAGCACGGCACGGAGGAGGGGAGGGCACTGCTGTGTGAGTGTGGGGTGACAGAGCACCAGGAGCTGGCACTGCGGGCAGCCAGGCCCTTCCCTTCCTCCTGTAAATCTGACCTGTGAGCCGCCAAAGCCGCAGTCCCCGTTCCAGACAGTGGACATTCAGTCCAGCGCAGGACCGCAGCCTGCCTCCCGGGGCTGGACTTCTAGGTGGGGACAACAGGCGGGGCCCCATCCTCAGGGACCATCTGGGCACACATTTAATAAGAGGTGCCCACGGAAGTGGGGTGCACCGTGGCATGGCACAGGAGCCACACTGAGCGGGGGCCCTTTGGGGGGGTTCCCCTAGAGCTGCAGGTGGTCAGGAGGGCCCAAGTGGAGAAGGAGTCGCTCGTCCCCGTCCACCCCTGCCCACCTCTGGGCTCTGAGCACGTTCGCCACACCATGGTCAAGGGCTCCACGCGTGGCGTGAACTGTTTCTTTGCAGACTCATTTTCCAAGCGCGGCCTTCGACGGGATTCGCTGGTGACGGGATGTTTGCCTCGCCACCTCCCACCTTCCCAGCCAAACCAGGGATCGGGGTGGCAGCGGGGTTCCCGGAAGTTCACAAAAGTGGAAACACGCCGCTCCTCTCTCAAAGGCAAGACGGAGGTGAGAAGAACCCCCTCCTCCCTCGGTCACTGACACCTAGGGAGCTTTCGAGGTTAGCGCCTTCAAAGATCTGTTTTCTTCACCAGGTACAGTTCTATACCCGTTTGGAATGTAAAAATTATATGCGTCTTCAGGAAGGGGAAAAAGTCACCGAAATGTCACCTCGAGAGGCCCATTTCAAGCCACTGTGGCAAGTATTCTTCCGCGTGTTAGGAAGTGAGCTCTTCCTTGAGCAGCCCTGGTTCTGAGGAGGAGCCTCACGACGCATCCACAAATGGCAACGTGTGAGGCCCTCGAGCCCGGAGCGACGTCTGGGCCTCTCGGCCCTTCCTCCTGGCTCTAAAAGGCAACCCCGCTTCCAGAGCGAGGAGCTGCCCTAAAAGCTGAGAACTGGCATCACCCCCGGGCCCTCCCTGCCAAAAACAAAGAAAGAAATGGGGACAGGAGAAGTATCAAGAGGAAAGAAGAGAGGCCAGCTTCATCTCTGTCCCCTAGAAATGCCACCATAAAACCCACGCCAGCTACACACACCATCTTTTAGGGCCTCCCAGCCCCCTCGACCCGCCCCCACCACCCCCAACCCCACAAATGGATTCAGGCTCAGTGGACCTTCAAGACAGCTGCTTGAGGCTTCCTGTGCTCCCCTGGTCACCTGGCTCCCATGGGACACCTGGCTTCTGTTCTCTACTGTTTTCATCTGTGAGGCCTCCAAGCCCAGGACACCAGAGGCAGGCCTGGGCTGATTACTGACCCTTCCACTCCAGAGAAAGGAAGAGGTAAATATTCACTTCACTTCTCTGGGCCTCAGCTTCTGCATCTGTAAGATGGGCTCTCGCCGCAAACAGGCCCATGGAGTCTACCCTGTGGCATCTTCTCGGCCCTTGGACATCGTCTCTGCTACGGGAACTTCCCTCCCCGATGCCCCTGCGTACTTCTATCTGCAGCCGTGAACGCTCCTCTGAGCGCAGACACCTGTCTCCTCCGAACATTCGGTATTTCTACTCTGCTGGCTGAGGGGCCCTGAAACCTAACTCTCACAGAGACCCACTCTGATTTCCCGTCCAAAGGCACTCCTCTGCCATTCCCCCCATCTCGCTGAAGGACACCACCCCTCACCTGGGGCTCCCGTCCCCATGCCGACGCCTCTCTTTTCTCACACCCACAGGCATCAGCACGTCTCACGGTCTCTGCCTGCAGGACAGGTCCCGGATCCCACCCCATCTCTCCGTCTCCACCTCCACCGCTGCCCGGGGGCAGCCTTCACCATCCTCAGCCTCGAGTCCCTGCCATGCTCTCCCACAGGTTTCCCTCTGTTCTCCTCTTCCCCATGGCAGCTTCTGTCCTCTGAAAGGGAAACCAAACTCTTTACGGTGGATTCGACTCCCTCCACCTTCTGACCCCTGATGGCCTTGACCCCCTTCTCTCTGGCTTCACTCACTGCACTCGGGCCACTCTGGCTCCTGGTCGCTTCTCACACTCACCGTGCTCATGCCGCCTTCAGAGCCATGGCCCGTTCTGCCCCCGCTGCCTACAGAGCTCTCCTCCAGGGCTCCTCAGTGCTCAGGTGACCACTCCCACCGAGAGTGTGTGTCTAGGCAAGTGTGCCCCCCATTCCCACACCCATCACCCCTTACCCTGCCTTGTTTATTCTTCTCCAGAACATTCGTTATCACCTAATATGCCATGTCTTCTACTCAATTTGATTCTTTAGCACCTGCCTGTCCTTCCTAAAATGTCAGCAACACAAGGGCAGGCTCTCGCATTCTAGTCTTCATTGCTCTGTTGCCAAGGCAAGCACAGGTTTTTGGTTTGTTGCTTTCTCTCGACTTAAGAGGAGAAATCCTTTCTGTGCTGCTGATGCTGTCTCTGCCATTTGTCTCATGTGACCCCTCCTATTTGCTCCAACTGCCACTTGCTGCTTTCCTGCCACTAGAGTCATCCGCAGCTGGTGCTCGTTGCCTAACTGGGGGACATTATCTGTGAGTGAAACTAGGAATGATCGAGACCCTCACTTCGTCACATGGGAGAGAAACCCCTGAGACTTCCCTCAGCTTTCCAGTGTGGAGCGTTAGCTGGTGAGTAGAGGGGGCCGAGGGCAGCAACGAGGAGGTTCCCCCCAGATGTCAAAGGTGATTTCCTCTTCATCAGTAAACTCTCCCTCGGCCTTCGTGTAGTGCAAGGACAAACCTCCACGTAGTTTATCATTTGTTTCTTGAAAATTGTTTAGCCGTTGCCACATTAGAATCAAGTCACAAAAGAAGGCAAACCTCTCTCTAACCAGGCAATCTAACTTGATCCCCAAAGAGATCGATCAGCTTTTTCTTTTTCTAACCACTACACACTTAGTCCAAGAAAGCTCCTTCGACTTGTGAGTCACGACTGTTGGGAATACTACTCTGAAACAAGACTGCTGTCGATTGCTAAAAGTCTTGACTGCTACATGGCGCACATTTACAACTTTCAATGCAACACTGAGACAGACACCGTTAATAATTCACTGAAGTTTAATATATACATAATATTTACACAATATCGTCTAGAGAAAGGTAGTTTGATGAAGGTTCAATTTAAGGAAAAGATCAGGCTCTTCTTCACTACTAACGAGGGATAATCCAAACAGTCCGTGAAGTGAAACAAAGTCCCACTTTTCTTGGTGTGCTCTAGGAATTCCAAAAGTCTGTCGATTTGGAGGAACTGACCGCGAAGGAGCCGTCTGCGGTGTCCAGCAGGCGAAGGTAGAGGATCTCCAGCCCAGCGAAGGGGCTCCCCTGCATCCACTGGCCTCAGGAACGCTCCGATGGAGGTCCAGCTGGCTGGAGGCAGCCAGGCGGCTTGGGAGGCCTGCGTGGAGGGGGAGAGAACAGCCCCGCTTTAAGACCCAGGCCCACCGCCGGGGAAGGGACCAGCAGGGCTTGGCTCTCGGCCTCCGGGCAGCTTTGGCAAAGCTCCTCGTGACGTGCTGGATCTCACGACCGCTTCTATGGACGCGAGCGCTTTTAGCATCTCGGCCATCTCTCCTTCTTCTTTCGACCGTTTGGCTCTCTCTGCCTTCAGTTCTCGAACCAGGCCAGTTAATTCCTCCATCAGCACTGAGTTGGTCCTCGTCACCTTTCGGGAAGCGTCTGTGAGGCCGGGTATATTTAGCGACTCTCTCTCTAGCCTGGCGTTCTCTGAAGACGAGTCGATCCCCATATACTCCTCTTGAGCAGCGCTGAGCTTGTCAATGAGCTGGCATTTCTCCTCAATCGCTGCAGCCACTGCTTCTGCCAGCCGCTTTTCACGTCTCACGAAACGTCGACTTCTAACAGACTGAACAAGTCTGAAGAGAAATAAGAGACCCACCAGTAAACCGACGACAGGTGGGCGCATCACTGTCTCCCACTGGAGGCTGTGGCAAGTGAGGCGTGGACTCAGGCCATCGGGCAGCAGCGCCACCACCACCTCGCCCAGCTTGCCGAGGATCGGCCCAAAGCCCAGCTCCACAGAGGACGGCAGCCCCTCCATGGCACTGACCCACCACAGGGCTCTGCCCACTCACCGTGGCAACACCAGCCACAACAAATGTCGGCTCCCGACATTCCGCCTGGAACCCGACCGGCAACTGACAGTCTGGAAAGGTCACTTACATGGTGGGGCTGGGGGGAGATCTGGAAATAAACTATGCGTAGCTCCATGACGGTTCAGTGTTCCTTCTGATTTCCCTCTTTCTTTTCGCTTTTTAGTCAAATCAAATGAAAATAGAGTGAAACGTGTCAACATTAGCTGCATGACTTGACAAATCTTCGACACTTCACGAACCCCTAGAGTGTCCAAACCCCCTCCCCTATATGAATCATTCCCATGACTACAGAAAACAGCCCTCTGCAACGTTTCAATTGAGACCCAACCACCCTCGACATGCGCAGCCTCTGTTTTCATTTCTGTTGACATCCTTCAGTTGGGTCGTGGCAGAACTTCATGAAAAGGAAGTAAATCACGGCCTACGGTTCGATGTCTGTCTGTTTTGCTCAAAGCAATGTTTTTTGAGATCTATATATTTTTCTTTGAATAAGCAGTACGCCCTCCTTTGAAGGCTGAGTATTTTGACCTCATGTAAATATATCCCAAAATGTCCAGCCCTTCACATAATAATGTACTTCTGCGTTAGTTCAAGCGTGGTATGTTATGAACAGAGATGCTGTGAAAATTCACGTATACGTCTGCCTTATAAGCACGTAGTTTCATTTACCTTGGGGGAAGAATACCCGGGAGCAGAAATGCTGGGTAGATACACGCTAAATGCCCTTTTATTTTGAAACCGTTTTCTTGAGGCACAATTTAGTGTCATCAATTCACACACCGAAATACGCCAATTCACTGATTTTTCTCTGTACAAGTGCAGAGTTGTGTAACTATCACAGTGCCGTTGTAGGAGAAGTCCATCACTCACCCTTGACTCTCTTGGCTGCATTCGACACAGTCGGTCCCTTCTCCTTGAAATGCTTCCATCACTTCGTTGCCGGTTCGGTCCATTCTACTCTTTCGAGGATTGTCTTGTCGTCGGCTGGCGTGTTTCTCTGACCTCAGTAGCCTTTCCTTCTCTGTCTCCATCGCTGACGTCTGTGTTTCTCCCAAACCTCTCAGCATCAGTGTTGACCCAGGACGTAGATCCTGGACCGCTTTTGAGCCCTTGCTGACCTCAGCCAGTCTCCGGACTTCAATGACATCTGTGCTGTCGTGACTTCCACGTTTATTTATCCTTTCCACACCTTGCCATCCAGTCCGGACTCACACCCACCCAGCTGCCTCCGTGACGTCCCCATGTGGACATCGAACGAGCCCACACCATACTCCAATTCTCCCCTGAACCCGCTCTCCCTCTTTTCCACGTGGGCAACTCCACCCCGACGGGGGTTCAGGCCCCAGCTTTGTGGTCTTTCTTGACCTCTCCCCTCTCTCCTCTTCACCTCCACCCCATCGGCAAAGCCTTCATTCCCAGCATCAGAGTAATGCCCTCATCCGGCCATTCCTTGCCTCCCGCTACCCTACCTGTTCAGAGTCGCCTTCACCTTTTGACAACATGAGCGTGGCTGCTCCTAACCAAGCTCCTTCTCCTGCCCTCAGCCGTGCAGTCGGTTCTCCACCCAGCTCCAGAGGATCCAGTCAGGTCCGTCCTCAGCTCACGCCCCCAGCAGCTTTCCACTCATCAGAGTGCAAGTCAAACACACCCATGCCCCAGGAGCCCTACGGGATCTGACCCCCGCTTACCTCCCCGGTCGAACTGCACAGCTGGGCCCTCACGCGCTCTGCCCCAGCCTCGCAGGCCTCCTTCCTGCTCCACGAGTGCGCCAAGATGCTCCTGCCCCAGGGCTTGACGTTTCCTCTTCTCTCCGCCTTGAATCCCTGTCCTGTGAGACCCACGTGCTGGTCTCCCTCCTTCCCTTCAGGTCTCTGCTCAAGCGTCTCCCTGTCAGTGTCACCGCTTAGTCTCCAATACCTATCACAGGACCTATCCAGTCCCTATCATGACACGTGCAGTGTGAAGGCAGAGAAAAGCATGACTGAGTTACGTGAGCACCAAAAGTCTACTTTAGTGGATTGTACTAAGCCTGCGACTTTTTCCAGATCTGCATGTGGACATACACGTCATCGTAGCGCAGTCCCTCCTTAGTCTTCAGATTTCCAATTAATTTCTTCAAGGTCGTCTCGGGAAATATTCCTCGGCTTGAGAAGACGTAACAGTAAAGAGCAGAAGAGCAGCTAAAGATATATACGAGTACTTAAATGTATCTCCCAGTCATGCAACTTCTCGTAACGGATGCTGTGGGAGGGGAGCCCATGAGAAGGGTAATCGCCTGACCTCGTGCGTCTGCCCTGTGGTTGTGAGGAATGGTGTGTGTCCACGGATGTGCGTGTGACCTGTGCGGGAAGTCACGGTTCTGGAAGGCTTATCAGTATCTGCTTCTGCTCCCTCCAGGCCCAGCCTCACGGGGAGCTCACAGTCAAGTTCAGTCCGTGGGAATTTTCTGGAAGCCTCTTTCTTTCCCCGGCACAGAACTGGGGGATAAGAGCCCCATGGCTCTTCCTCATGCTCAAGGCAGAGCCGGGGATGTGGGGTCCACTCCAGCACATTCCCCTGCACCCACGAAACTCCGATCATAAAAGAAGAACCACCGAGATCGAGCCAGCTCCTCCCTTTCCAGGACACTGCAGATCACCTCTCTGGGATTTGGAGCAGGACCCAAGGCTGGCTCTGGTCTCACAGGCCTGTGCTCCTTCCCTTGACTCGGCTGTACACTCCCAGCCATGCATTTGTTCCGAGGCTGTGGCATCTCTCCGTAGCGTTGGCTCTCCCTGGCTGTCACAGGAAGGGAGCTCAGCCAGGGCTTGCCTCTCCCTTTGTCGTCGGAGGCAAACCACAGGACATGTCCACCGTGGGTCGCATGAATTCCCCTTCCCTGCGTATCCCCTTGGAAGAACAGGCAGAAATTCTCAGATCCACATTCCCCATAGAGGACGCCTGGAGGCTGAGCTCCCTGCATCATGTCGCCGGGTCGGAAATTCCTTCACAGAAGGGAACAGCTTGACGGTGGCCTCCCAGGGCCATTGGCCCTCCTGGCCAAAGTCTCCCCAGAGCAGAAGGGGGGGTAGAGTCCACGGAAAGTTCTGCCCATACAAGGTGGTAGCAGTATTGTGTATGTGAAACTAAATCTGCAGATTTTAGGTTTCGTCTGGAGTGCAAAGAAAACAGACGATCACGGGATCAGATGTGAAAAGTCGTTTAGCCGACTGGTTTGCGAACAGCGGCACCAAGCGTTCTCGCGGATGGGGACAGCGGGGACGCAGCAACAAACTGGGGAGAGTGGGGCGGTGGCGGTTCTTCGCTGCTTACAGCCCACAAAACCCTCCACTCCCCGGGGGACGGTAGGATCAAGAGTGCCGTGAACACCCAGGGGACTGGATCTGGCTCTACCTTCCTGACCAGGGATCCCAGGCCTGAAGAGACAGCCCGAGGCAGAACAGAGCCTCATCACAGGTTGTGGAAGACTTAATCACCGTGCTAATGAATGGGCTTGAAAATGATTCTCAACTCTCTTCTATACTAACGGTGAACACCTCGAATTTAAAGTTACAAACACATCATTGATATCAGCATCAAAAATGACACACACAGGTGTAAATCTAAACACTTACGCACAAGATCGATGTGAGGAGGTCTACAACACGCTGACAGAAGAAATCACAGAAGACCAACAGCAATGCAGACTTCCTCCATGTTTCTTCATAGGTTGACTCGGTATTGTTCAGCAGATGTCAGCTCTTCCCAACAGGATCTACAGAGTCAAGACAATCCTAGTGAAGATCCCAGCGGCAGACTCAACACGCCTCCCCAGTATTGAAGCAGAACATAGTGAGAGGAAGGTACGGTACTACCATCTTCGGGACTGCCTCTAAAGCTACACTACTCGATAAAGGGTGTGTGTGGTGGTGGTGGGCCTCCTGGAAACAGTCAGTGAGGAGGGGGCACGTGATGGGGTAATTAGGAGGCGGGGAGGGCGGGGTGGCGGTGGCGGTGGCGGGGGGGCGGGGGGGGCGGCAGGGGGCGGCTTGTCCTGAGGGAGTGGCATCTGGACGAGGCCTTGAAGGACAGGGAGGACTTGAAGGTTGGAGGCAGGTGGGAAGAGAGGCCCCTGCAGCCTGAGGGAGGCGACAGCAGGAAGCACGGCACGGAGGAGGGGAGGGCACTGCTGTGTGAGTGTGGGGTGACAGAGCACCAGGAGCTGGCACTGCGGGCAGCCAGGCCCTTCCCTTCCTCCTGTAAATCTGACCTGTGAGCCGCCAAAGCCGCAGTCCCCGTTCCAGACAGTGGACATTCAGTCCAGCGCAGGACCGCAGCCTGCCTCCCGGGGCTGGACTTCTAGGTGGGGACAACAGGCGGGGCCCCATCCTCAGGGACCATCTGGGCACACATTTAATAAGAGGTGCCCACGGAAGTGGGGTGCACCGTGGCATGGCACAGGAGCCGCACTGAGCGGGGGCCCTTTGGGGGGGTTCCCCTAGAGCTGCAGGTGGTCAGGAGGGCCCAAGTGGAGAAGGAGTCGCTCGTCCCCGTCCACCCCTGCCCACCTCTGGGCTCTGAGCACGTTCGCGACACCATGGTCAAGGGCTCCACGCGTGGCGTGAACTGTTTCTTTGCAGACTCATTTTCCAAGCGCGGCCTTCGACGGGATTCGCTGGTGACGGGATGTTTGCCTCGCCACCTCCCACCTTCCCAGCCAAACCAGGGATCGGGGTGGCAGCGGGGTTCCCGGAAGTTCACAAAAGTGGAAACACGCCGCTCCTCTCTCAAAGGCAAGACGGAGGTGAGAAGAACCCCCTCCTCCCTCGGTCACTGACACCTAGGGAGCTTTCGAGGTTAGCGCCTTCAAAGATCTGTTTTCTTCACCAGGTACGGTTCTATACCCGTTTGGAATGTAAAAATTATATGCGTCTTCAGGAAGGGGAAAAAGTCACCGAAATGTCACCTCGAGAGGCCCATTTCAAGCCACTGTGGCAAGTATTCTTCCGCGTGTTAGGGAAGTGAGCTCTTCCTTGAGCAGCCCTGGTTCTGAGGAGGAGCCTCACGACGCATCCACAAATGGCAACGTGTGAGGCCCTCGAGCCCGGAGCGACGTCTGGGCCTCTCGGCCCTTCCTCCTGGCTCTAAAAGGCAACCCCGCTTCCAGAGCGAGGAGCTGCCCTAAAACCTGAGAACTGGCATCACCCCCGGGCCCTCCCTGCCAAAAACAAAGAAAGAAATGGGGACAGGAGAAGTATCAAGAGGAAAGAAGAGAGGCCAGCTTCATCTCTGTCCCCTAGAAATGCCACCATAAAACCCACGCCAGCTACACACACCATCTTTTAGGGCCTCCCAGCCCCCTCGACCCGCCCCCACCACCCCCAACCCCACAAATGGATTCAGGCTCAGTGGACCTTCAAGACAGCTGCTTGAGGCTTCCTGTGCTCCCCTGGTCACCTGGCTCCCATGGGACACCTGGCTTCTGTTCTCTACTGTTTTCATCTGTGAGGCCTCCAAGCCCAGGACACCAGAGGCAGGCCTGGGCTGATTACTGACCCTTCCACTCCAGAGAAAGGAAGAGGTAAATATTCACTTCACTTCTCTGGGCCTCAGCTTCTGCATCTGTAAGATGGGCTCTCGCCGCAAACAGGCCCATGGAGTCTACCCTGTGGCATCTTCTCGGCCCTTGGACATCGTCTCTGCTACGGGAACTTCCCTCCCCGATGCCCCTGCGTACTTCTATCTGCAGCCGTGAACGCTCCTCTGAGCGCAGACACCTGTCTCCTCCGAACATTCGGTATTTCTACTCTGCTGGCTGAGGGGCCCTGAAACCTAACTCTCACAGAGACCCACTCTGATTTCCCGTCCAAAGGCACTCCTCTGCCATTCCCCCCATCTCGCTGAAGGACACCACCCCTCACCTGGGGCTCCCGTCCCCATGCCGACGCCTCTCTTTTCTCACACCCACAGGCATCAGCACGTCTCACGGTCTCTGCCTGCAGGACAGGTCCCGGATCCCACCCCATCTCTCCGTCTCCACCTCCACCGCTGCCCGGGGGCAGCCTTCACCATCCTCAGCCTCGAGTCCCTGCCATGCTCTCCCACAGGTTTCCCTCTGTTCTCCTCTTCCCCATGGCAGCTTCTGTCCTCTGAAAGGGAAACCAAACTCTTTACGGTGGATTCGACTCCCTCCACCTTCTGACCCCTGATGGCCTTGACCCCCTTCTCTCTGGCTTCACTCACTGCACTCGGGCCACTCTGGCTCCTGGTCGCTTCTCACACTCACCGTGCTCATGCCGCCTTCAGAGCCATGGCCCGTTCTGCCCCCGCTGCCTACAGAGCTCTCCTCCAGGGCTCCTCAGTGCTCAGGTGACCACTCCCACCGAGAGTGTGTGTCTAGGCAAGTGTGCCCCCCATTCCCACACCCATCACCCCTTACCCTGCCTTGTTTATTCTTCTCCAGAACATTCGTTATCACCTAATATGCCATGTCTTCTACTCAATTTGATTCTTTAGCACCTGCCTGTCCTTCCTAAAATGTCAGCAACACAAGGGCAGGCTCTCGCATTCTAGTCTTCATTGCTCTGTTGCCAAGGCAAGCACAGGTTTTTGGTTTGTTGCTTTCTCTCGACTTAAGAGGAGAAATCCTTTCTGTGCTGCTGATGCTGTCTCTGCCATTTGTCTCATGTGACCCCTCCTATTTGCTCCAACTGCCACTTGCTGCTTTCCTGCCACTAGAGTCATCCGCAGCTGGTGCTCGTTGCCTAACTGGGGGACATTATCTGTGAGTGAAACTAGGAATGATCGAGACCCTCACTTCGTCACATGGGAGAGAAACCCCTGAGACTTCCCTCAGCTTTCCAGTGTGGAGCGTTAGCTGGTGAGTAGAGGGGGCCGAGGGCAGCAACGAGGAGGTTCCCCCCAGATGTCAAAGGTGATTTCCTCTTCATCAGTAAACTCTCCCTCGGCCTTCGTGTAGTGCAAGGACAAACCTCCACGTAGTTTATCATTTGTTTCTTGAAAATTGTTTAGCCGTTGCCACATTAGAATCAAGTCACAAAAGAAGGCAAACCTCTCTCTAACCAGGCAATCTAACTTGATCCCCAAAGAGATCGATCAGCTTTTTCTTTTTCTAACCACTACACACTTAGTCCAAGAAAGCTCCTTCGACTTGTGAGTCGCGACTGTTGGGAATACTACTCTGAAACAAGACTGCTGTCGATTGCTAAAAGTCTTGACTGCTACATGGCGCACATTTACAACTTTCAATGCAACACTGAGACAGACACCGTTAATAATTCACTGAAGTTTAATATATACATAATATTTACACAATATCGTCTAGAGAAAGGTAGTTTGATGAAGGTTCAATTTAAGGAAAAGATCAGGCTCTTCTTCACTACTAACGAGGGATAATCCAAACAGTCCGTGAAGTGAAACAAAGTCCCACTTTTCTTGGTGTGCTCTAGGAATTCCAAAAGTCTGTCGATTTGGAGGAACTGACCGCGAAGGAGCCGTCTGCGGTGTCCAGCAGGCGAAGGTAGAGGATCTCCAGCCCAGCGAAGGGGCTCCCCTGCATCCACTGGCCTCAGGAACGCTCCGATGGAGGTCCAGCTGGCTGGAGGCAGCCAGGCGGCTTGGGAGGCCTGCGTGGAGGGGGAGAGAACAGCCCCGCTTTAAGACCCAGGCCCACCGCCGGGGAAGGGACCAGCAGGGCTTGGCTCTCGGCCTCCGGGCAGCTTTGGCAAAGCTCCTCGTGACGTGCTGGATCTCACGACCGCTTCTATGGACGCGAGCGCTTTTAGCATCTCGGCCATCTCTCCTTCTTCTTTCGACCGTTTGGCTCTCTCTGCCTTCAGTTCTCGAACCAGGCCAGTTAATTCCTCCATCAGCACTGAGTTGGTCCTCGTCACCTTTCGGGAAGCGTCTGTGAGGCCGGGTATATTTAGCGACTCTCTCTCTAGCCTGGCGTTCTCTGAAGACGAGTCGATCCCCATATACTCCTCTTGAGCAGCGCTGAGCTTGTCAATGAGCTGGCATTTCTTCTCAATCGCTGCAGCCACTGCTTCTGCCAGCCGCTTTTCACGTCTCACGTAACGTCGACTTCTAACAGACTGAACAAGTCTGAAGAGAAATAAGAGACCCACCAGTAAACCGACGACAGGTGGGCGCATCACTGTCTCCCACTGGAGGCTGTGGCAAGTGAGGCGTGGACTCAGGCCATCGGGCAGCAGCGCCACCACCACCTCGCCCAGCTTGCCGAGGATCGGCCCAAAGCCCAGCTCCACAGAGGACGGCAGCCCCTCCATGGCACTGACCCACCACAGGGCTCTGCCCACTCACCGTGGCAACACCAGCCACAACAAATGTCGGCTCCCGACATTCCGCCTGGAACCCGACCGGCAACTGACAGTCTGGAAAGGTCACTTACATGGTGGGGCTGGGGGGAGATCTGGAAATAAACTATGCGTAGCTCCATGACGGTTCAGTGTTCCTTCTGATTTCCCTCTTTCTTTTCGCTTTTTAGTCAAATCAAATGAAAATAGAGTGAAACGTGTCAACATTAGCTGCATGACTTGACAAATCTTCGACACTTCACGAACCCCTAGAGTGTCCAAACCCCCTCCCCTATATGAATCATTCCCATGACTACAGAAAACAGCCCTCTGCAATGTTTCAATTGAGACCCAACCACCCTCGACATGCGCAGCCTCTGTTTTCATTTCTGTTGACATCCTTCAGTTGGGTCGTGGCAGAACTTCATGAAAAGGAAGTAAATCACGGCCTACGGTTCGATGTCTGTCTGTTTTGCTCAAAGCAATGTTTTTTGAGATCTATATATTTTTATTTGAATAAGCAGTACGCCCTCCTTTGAAGGCTGAGTATTTTGACCTCATGTAAATATATCCCAAAATGTCCAGCCCTTCACATAATAATGTACTTCTGCGTTAGTTCAAGCGTGGTATGTTATGAACAGAGATGCTGTGAAAATTCACGTATACGTCTGCCTTATAAGCACGTAGTTTCATTTACCTTGGGGGAAGAATACCCGGGAGCAGAAATGCTGGGTAGATACACGCTAAATGCCCTTTTATTTTGAAACCGTTTTCTTGAGGCACAATTTAGTGTCATCAATTCACACACCGAAATACGCCAATTCACTGATTTTTCTCTGTACAAGTGCAGAGTTGTGTAACTATCACAGTGCCGTTGTAGGAGAAGTCCATCACTCACCCTTGACTCTCTTGGCTGCATTCGACACAGTCGGTCCCTTCTCCTTGAAATGCTTCCATCACTTCGTTGCCGGTTCGGTCCATTCTACTCTTTCGAGGATTGTCTTGTCGTCGGCTGGCGTGTTTCTCTGACCTCAGTAGCCTTTCCTTCTCTGTCTCCATCGCTGACGTCTGTGTTTCTCCCAAACCTCTCAGCATCAGTGTTGACCCAGGACGTAGATCCTGGACCGCTTTTGAGCCCTTGCTGACCTCAGCCAGTCTCCGGACTTCAATGACATCTGTGCTGTCGTGACTTCCACGTTTATTTATCCTTTCCACACCTTGCCATCCAGTCCGGACTCACACCCACCCAGCTGCCTCCGTGACGTCCCCATGTGGACATCGAACGAGCCCACACCATACTCCAATTCTCCCCTGAACCCGCTCTCCCTCTTTTCCACGTGGGCAACTCCACCCCGACGGGGGTTCAGGCCCCAGCTTTGTGGTCTTTCTTGACCTCTCCCCTCTCTCCTCTTCACCTCCACCCCATCGGCAAAGCCTTCATTCCCAGCATCAGAGTAATGCCCTCATCCGGCCATTCCTTGCCTCCCGCTACCCTACCTGTTCAGAGTCGCCTTCACCTTTTGACAACATGAGCGTGGCTGCTCCTAACCAAGCTCCTTCTCCTGCCCTCAGCCGTGCAGTCGGTTCTCCACCCAGCTCCAGAGGATCCAGTCAGGTCCGTCCTCAGCTCACGCCCCCAGCAGCTTTCCACTCATCAGAGTGCAAGTCAAACACACCCATGCCCCAGGAGCCCTACGGGATCTGACCCCCGCTTACCTCCCCGGTCGAACTGCACAGCTGGGCCCTCACGCGCTCTGCCCCAGCCTCGCAGGCCTCCTTCCTGCTCCACGAGTGCGCCAAGATGCTCCTGCCCCAGGGCTTGACGTTTCCTCTTCTCTCCGCCTTGAATCCCTGTCCTGTGAGACCCACGTGCTGGTCTCCCTCCTTCCCTTCAGGTCTCTGCTCAAGCGTCTCCCTGTCAGTGTCACCGCTTAGTCTCCAATACCTATCACAGGACCTATCCAGTCCCTATCATGACACGTGCAGTGTGAAGGCAGAGAAAAGCATGACTGAGTTACGTGAGCACCAAAAGTCTACTTTAGTGGATTGTACTAAGCCTGCGACTTTTTCCAGATCTGCATGTGGACATACACGTCATCGTAGCGCAGTCCCTCCTTAGTCTTCAGATTTCCAATTAATTTCTTCAAGGTCGTCTCGGGAAATATTCCTCGGCTTGAGAAGACGTAACAGTAAAGAGCAGAAGAGCAGCTAAAGATATATACGAGTACTTAAATGTATCTCCCAGTCATGCAACTTCTCGTAACGGATGCTGTGGGAGGGGAGCCCATGAGAAGGGTAATCGCCTGACCTCGTGCGTCTGCCCTGTGGTTGTGAGGAATGGTGTGTGTCCACGGATGTGCGTGTGACCTGTGCGGGAAGTCACGGTTCTGGAAGGCTTATCAGTATCTGCTTCTGCTCCCTCCAGGCCCAGCCTCACGGGGAGCTCACAGTCAAGTTCAGTCCGTGGGAATTTTCTGGAAGCCTCTTTCTTTCCCCGGCACAGAACTGGGGGATAAGAGCCCCATGGCTCTTCCTCATGCTCAAGGCAGAGCCGGGGATGTGGGGTCCACTCCAGCACATTCCCCTGCACCCACGAAACTCCGATCATAAAAGAAGAACCACCGAGATCGAGCCAGCTCCTCCCTTTCCAGGACACTGCAGATCACCTCTCTGGGATTTGGAGCAGGACCCAAGGCTGGCTCTGGTCTCACAGGCCTGTGCTCCTTCCCTTGACTCGGCTGTACACTCCCAGCCATGCATTTGTTCCGAGGCTGTGGCATCTCTCCGTAGCGTTGGCTCTCCCTGGCTGTCACAGGAAGGGAGCTCAGCCAGGGCTTGCCTCTCCCTTTGTCGTCGGAGGCAAACCACAGGACATGTCCACCGTGGGTCGCATGAATTCCCCTTCCCTGCGTATCCCCTTGGAAGAACAGGCAGAAATTCTCAGATCCACATTCCCCATAGAGGACGCCTGGAGGCTGAGCTCCCTGCATCATGTCGCCGGGTCGGAAATTCCTTCACAGAAGGGAACAGCTTGACGGTGGCCTCCCAGGGCCATTGGCCCTCCTGGCCAAAGTCTCCCCAGAGCAGAAGGGGGGGTAGAGTCCACGGAAAGTTCTGCCCATACAAGGTGGTAGCAGTATTGTGTATGTGAAACTAAATCTGCAGATTTTAGGTTTCGTCTGGAGTGCAAAGAAAACAGACGATCACGGGATCAGATGTGAAAAGTCGTTTAGCCGACTGGTTTGCGAACAGCGGCACCAAGCGTTCTCGCGGATGGGGACAGCCGGGACGCAGCAACAAACTGGGGAGAGTGGGGCGGTGGCGGTTCTTCGCTGCTTACAGCCCACAAAACCCTCCACTCCCCGGGGGACGGTAGGATCAAGAGTGCCGTGAACACCCAGGGGACTGGATCTGGCTCTACCTTCCTGACCAGGGATCCCAGGCCTGAAGAGACAGCCCGAGGCAGAACAGAGCCTCATCACAGGTTGTGGAAGACTTAATCACCGTGCTAATGAATGGGCTTGAAAATGATTCTCAACTCTCTTCTATACTAACGGTGAACACCTCGAATTTAAAGTTACAAACACATCATTGATATCAGCATCAAAAATGACACACACAGGTGTAAATCTAAACACTTACGCACAAGATCGATGTGAGGAGGTCTACAACACGCTGACAGAAGAAATCACAGAAGACCAACAGCAGTGCAGACTTCCTCCATGTTTCTTCATAGGTTGACTCGGTATTGTTCAGCAGATGTCAGCTCTTCCCAACAGGATCTACAGAGTCAAGACAATCCTAGTGAAGATCCCAGCGGCAGACTCAACACGCCTCCCCAGTATTGAAGCAGAACATAGTGAGAGGAAGGTACGGTACTACCATCTTCGGGACTGCCTCTAAAGCTACACTACTCGATAAAGGGTGTGTGTGGTGGTGGTGGGCCTCCTGGAAACAGTCAGTGAGGAGGGGGCACGTGATGGGGTAATTAGGCGGGGAGGGCGGGGTGGCGGTGGCGTGGGGGCGGGGGGGGCGGCAGGGGGCGGCTTGTCCAGAGGGAGTGGCATCTGGACGAGGCCTTGGAGGACAGGGAGGACTTGAAGGTTGGAGGCAGGTGGGAAGAGAGGCCCCTGCAGCCTGAGGGAGGCGACAGCAGGAAGCACGGCACGGAGGAGGGGAGGGCACTGCTGTGTGAGTGTGGGGTGACAGAGCACCAGGAGCTGGCACTGCGGGCAGCCAGGCCCTTCCCTTCCTCCTGTAAATCTGACCTGTGAGCCGCCAAAGCCGCAGTCCCCGTTCCAGACAGTGGAGATTCAGTCCAGCGCAGGACCGCAGCCTGCCTCCCGGGGCTGGACTTCTAGGTGGGGACCACAGGCGGGGCCCCATCCTGAGGGACCATCTGGGCACACATTTAATAAGAGGTGCCCACGGAAGTGGGGTGCACCGTGGCATGGCACAGGAGCCGCACTGAGCGGGGGCCCTTTGGGGGGGTTCCCCTAGAGCTGCAGGGGGTCAGGAGGGCCCAAGTGGAGAAGGAGTCGCTCGTCCCCGTCCACCCCTGCCCACCTCTGGGCTCTGAGCACGTTCGCGACACCATGGTCAAGGGCTCCACGCGTGGCGTGAACTGTTTCTTTGCAGACTCATTTTCCAAGCGCGGCCTTCGACGGGATTCTCTGGTGACGGGATGTTTGCTTCGCCACCTCCCACCTTCCCAGCCAAACCAGGGATCGGGGTGGCAGCGGGGTTCCCGGAAGTTCACAAAAGTGGAAACATGCCGCTCCTCTCTCAAAGGCAAGACGGAGGTGAGAAGAACCCCCTCCTCCCTCGGTCACTGACATCTAGGGAGCTTTCGAGGTTAGCGCCTTCAAAGATGTGTTTTCTTCACCAGGTACAGTTCTATCCCCGGTTGGAATGTAGAAAATTACATGCGTCTTCAGGAAGGGGAAAATGTCACTGAAATGTCACCTCGAGAGGCCCATTTCAAGCCACTGTGGCAAGTATTCTTCCGCGCGTTAGGAAGTGAGCTCTTCCTTGAGCAGCCCTGGTTCTGAGGAGGAGCCTCACGACGCATCCACAAATGGCAACGTGTGAGGCCCTGGAGGCCGGAGTGACGTCTCGGCCTCTTTGTCCTGCCTCCTGACTCTGAAAGGAAACCACACTTTCATAGCTATGCAATACATTGAAGTATATCTTATATATCCTAAGATTCACCTATAAGTGTATAATTCAATGATTTTTATAATTCTACAGAATTCTACAATGATCACAATATTTCATTTTTAGTATATTTCCCTCACCTTAAGAGTTATCCCAAAATTTATAGTATTTGTTGCATTTGACACAGTTCGTCCCTCTCTTCTTGAAATACTTCTATCACCTATCTTACAATCCATCACACGGCACTATACCCTTTTCTTTTTGTACTCAATGGCCTTTCCTTCCCTGTCTATATTGCAGGTTTCTATTTTTTCCCTTATTTCTCGGCATTAGTTTTAACTGAAGGCTCAATTCCTAGCCTGATGTCAGCAAAATGGTGGAATAAGCTCTTCCACCACTTATCCCGTTGTGGAAACTTCAATTCGAATAATGATCCACTCATGAAAATATCTTCACAAGAGCCAAAGATTCCAGGTGAGTGATTAAAGCACCTTGGCGGACCACAGAAACAAGGAAAGACTCATTCAAGAGAGTAGAAAGAACAGTTTTACATTACCCTGCCCACTCCCCCCCGAAGCCTGAGCACTCCAGCCTAGGGAACATACTCTCCCTGTTGGGAGAGGAGAATGAAGTGAGCACCCAACTTCACCAGACCCCAGTACCTGCCCCCCCCCCCAGTGAACCCCAGAGCCAAGCCTGCCCCCACAGCCCCAGGCACCTGTAGACCCAGCCCCTATGTTCAACCCAGCACCAAGATAGACTTTGCATTCCCAGGCTCTGGTCTGGCCCAGTGCCTGGCCCGGCTCTGTAGACCCAGTCTCCAGGCTAGCACCTGCAGCCCCAGGCTCTAGACTGGCACCTGTGGACCCAGGCTCCAGACTTGCTCCTGCAGTCTTATGCTCTGGCACCCCACCCAGTGAAATATGGCCCCTGCAGCCCCAGGTTCCAGTAGAACAAGGCTCCTGGCCTACTCCAGTGGACACAAGGTCCCGGCCTGCCCCAGTAGAACCCAACATCAGGCTGGCCTCATACATCCAGGCTCTATGACTCTCCACATGTACTCTGGCTCCAGGCCCGTCTCTGCACAAAGCTGACCTTAGGAACCCAGGATCCATGGCTGCCCGCTTGGGTCCAGGCTTCAGACCCAATATTACATTCCCACCCATCAGGTCTGCCTCCATGAACCTAGGATCCAGGCCTGTCCGCAATGGACACCGGCACCATGCCACGCACCACAAACTCAGGTCCAGGACCATCCCTGTGAACCCAGGTGTCAGGCACACCCCAGCACCAGGTGAGCTCCTGTGAACTCAGGCTCAAGTTTCACACTAGCACCAGGTTGGCTCCTGGACCCAGAAGCCAGGCTGCCTTCGCAAACCCAGTCACCAGACGCACCCCAGTGGTCCCTGGTGCCTAGTCAGTTCTTGCTAACTCAACACCCAGGTCCACCCAAATAGACCCAGGCCCCAGACCAACCACTACGGACTTAGGTGCCACACCTGCTCCAGTGGACCCAGGTTCCAGACCTGCTTTTGTGAACCCAGGTACCAGACTGGCCCCTGGGAACCCAGGTGCATGGCCTGCCCACCTGCTGACCTAGGTACCAAAGAAGCCTGCTCAAGGACTCTAGCAGCAATCCTGTTCATACCCACCACCAGAATGCCCATCCAGAATCTCTACATAAACTGATTGGTGAAGGGCTTTCCCTTCATACATGCTGCAGCCCGTATGTAAAGACAGAAAGAGGTGCCTACTTCTTCAAATGCACAGTCACCAACAAAATGCCACAAGCATCAAGAATAATCAAGGAAACATGACAGTACCAAGGAACAAAATAAAGCACCAGTATCTGACCCAAAGGAAATGCAGATCTATTGACTGCCAACAAAAAAAATTGAAAATAACAGTCTGAACAAAGCTCAGTGAGCTAGAAGAGAACACAGACAACCAAGTAAAATGGAAAGAGAATACAGGAACAAAATAAGAAGTTCAAAACAGAGAAATCATAAAAAAAGAACTCAACAGAAATTCTGGAGCTGAAGTACACGAGGATTGACTGAAAAATTCACAGAGAGTTTCAAAAACAGAAATATAAAGGATCATAAGAGACTATTACAAACGATTATAGTCCAACAAAGTGGACAACCTAGAGGAAATATATAAATTCCTAGAAACACACAATCTACTAAGACTTAATCATGAAGAAATAAAAAAATCTGAAGAGACCATTAAGGAGTAAGGAGATTGAAACAGTCATCAAAAAAAACCTCCCAACAAAGAAAAGCCCAAGACCAGATGACTTCAGGGTGAATTCTACCAAACATTTAAAGAAGAATCAATGCCAATTCTTCTCAAACCCTTCCAAACAATTAAAGAGGAGGAAACATTCCCAAACTCATTTTACCAGGCCAACATGATGCTAATACCAAAGCAAGATAAGGACACTGCAAGAAAAGAAAACTACAGGTCAATATTCCTGATCAATACAGATGCTAAATTCTCATATTAGCAAACCAAATTCAGCAGCACATTAAAAGGATTATACATCACGATCAAGTAGGGATAATATCCCTAAGATACAAAGATGGTTCAACTTACGCATATCAATAAACATAATACGCAACATTAATAGAATAAAGATACAAATTGAATGATCCTCTCCATATGTAGAAAAACCATTTGACAAAACTCAACATTCTTTCCTGATAAAAACTCTTAACGATTTGGGTATAGATGAAATAAACGTCAACATAATAAAGGGCATATAGGACAAGCCCACAGCTACCATCATACTCAACAGAGAATGGTTGAAAGCTTATCCTCAAAGATCAGGAAAAAGACAAGAGTGCCCACTTTCACCACTTCTGTTCAACTTACTACTGGAAGTCCTAGCCAGAGCAATGAGGCAAGGAAGAGAAATAAGACATCTAAATCAGAAAGTAGAAGTAAAATTGTCTCTGTTTGCAGATGACACAATCTTCTATGTAGAAAATCCTAAAGACGCCACCAAAAAACTGTTAGAACTAATAAACAAATTTAGTAAAGGTACAGGATACAAAATAAACATAGAAATCTTAGTTGTATTTCTATACACTAATAATAAACTATTTGAAAAATAAATTCTTAAAAATCCCCATTTACAATAGCAACAAAAACAATAAATGACTTAGGAATAAATTTAACCAAAGTAATAAAAGATCTGTATACTGAAAACTATAAAACACTGATGGAAGAATTGAAGAAGACATAAATAAATGGAAAGATATCCTGTGATCATGGATCAGAAGAATTAATATTGTTAAAATGTCTGTACTATCCAAAGCCATCTCTAATGGCATTTTTTTACATAAATAGAAAAAAAACATAAGATTTTTATAGACCACACGAGAGCCCAAATAGCCAAAGCAATATTGAGAAAGAGGAACAAAGCCGGAGGCACTGTACTTCCTGAATCAAATTATTACACAAACTGTAATAATAAAAACAGTATGGTACTGGCATAAATCCAGACACATACACCAATGGAACAGAATCAAGTGCCCAGAAATAAACCCATGCATATACACTAATATTTGACAAGGGAGCCAAGAATACTCAATGGGGAAAGGATAGTCTAGTCAACAAATGGTGTTGGGGAAAGTACATATTCACTTGCAAAGGAATGAAATTGGACCCCTACCTTACTCCATCAACAAAAATTAACTCAAAATGGTTTATGGATTTAACATTAAGACTTGAAACCATAAAACTACTATAAGAAAACACAGGGGAAAAGACCCTTGATATCTGTTTGGCAACAATTTTTTTGGATATGACACCAAAAGCACAATCAACAAAAGCAAAAATCAACAAGTGGGACTACATCAATCTAACAAGCTTCTTTCTGCACAGCAAAAGAAATAATCAACAATACGAAAAGGGAACCCACAGAAAGGGAGAAAATATTTGCAAAACACATATTTGATATGGGATTAATATGCAAAATAAGAAGGAACTCATGTAACTCAACAGCAAAAACAAACAAAACATCCAATTAAAAAAATGGGCAGAGGACCTTAATAGACAAGTTTTTCCAAAAAAGACATACAAATGGCCAACAAGTACACGAAAAGTTGGTCAACATCACTAATCATCAGGGAAATGCAAACCAAAATCACACTGAGATATTATCTCACAACAGTTAGAATGGCTATTATCAAAATAAATAAGAGATAACAAATGCTAATAAGGATGTGGAGAAAAGGGAACTCTGGTGCACTGTTGATGAGAATGTAAACTGGCGCAGCCACTACGGAAAACAGTGTGCAGGTTCCTCAAAAAATTAAAGTGGAACTCCCATATGATCCAGATGTTGCACTTCTGGCTATACATATACGGAGGAGACAAAAGCATTATCTTGAAGAGTTATCTACACTTCCATGTTCCTTGCTCATTACTCACAACGCCCAAAACATGGAAACAACCAAAGTATCCATAGATGGATGAACTGATAAAGAAAATGTGATCATACACGTGCGTGTGTATATGTGTGTGTGCATATATATATAATGGAAAATTATTCAGCCATAAAAAAGAAGGAAATCCTGCAATTTGTGACAAAATGGATGAACCCTAAGGACATTATGTTAAGTGAAATAAGTCAGATACAGAAAGTCAAATACTAATCTAAAAACACTGAGCTCATAGAAACAGAGAGCAGAATGGTGGTTGCCAGGGCCCGAGGGGTAAGGGAAATGGGGAGATGTTGGTCAAAGGGTACAAACTTTCAGTTGTAAGAAGAATAAGTTCTGGGGATCTAATACACAGCATGGTGACTAGCATTATCAACACTGTATTTTATACTTGAATGTGAGCTATGTGTTGTGGTGGTCTCAGCCTATTCATAGTGATGCTATCAGCTAGGAATGCCTGAATAACTTGACTGAGACCTTACTACGTGTGGGAGCCCTCACAGACATTTCCCTGACCAGAGTCGATGTTGTGGCTAGTCTGGCCCTTGTGGTTCCTATTACGATTGCAACATGCACATAAGCCAAAAACCATCAGGGAACCTCGAAGACCAAGATTTATTACTCACAGGTTCTGGAGGGTACACAGCACTCCCGAGGGTGACACAGCCAAGTCTCAGGAAAGGAGAGAGGGAGGAGCAGGGACCTGGGGCTCTGCCTCTCTTGGGTCTGAAGGTTGGGGTGTTAGGTTATCATGGGTTCACCATTTATTGGCAAATTTAAAACATAGCAGCCAAAATTAAGCCATGGGAAAGGAAAAGCAGGGTAACTCAAGCAGTCAGATATCTAGGTTACTAAGGGCTTTCTAATAGGGTAACTTCAAGGGTAGGGTGGCCTGGTTTCTTATCTAGTTGTTTTACAAGTAGGTGTGTCATATAGCTGGCAATACATTTATGGGATGTGGAAACAGTTCCAACGGAAGTCTTGGCAATTAACGTCAGGCACTTCAGTACACTATGAGGGTAGAGCTTGAATGTTCTCACCATAACAACAACAAAATAGCAATTACATGACGTGGAAGATGTGTTAACTAATCCTATTGAGGTAAACATTTTGGAATACATACATGTATCAAATCATTAGATTCTACACCTCACACTCTCAATCATTAGATTCTACACCTTACACTCTCAATAGACCTGGAAAAAATAAAATAAAATGAATCATGTGACTCAGTTTCCTGGTTCTCCAGCTTGCAGATGGCAGATTGTGTGACTTCTCAGTCTTAATAACCATGTAAGCCAATTCCTATACTATATCTCTTCTTATATACATCTATACACAACCTATTGGTTCCATTTCTCTGGAGAACCCTGACTAACACACACACAGACCAGGCGACTGATGTTCTTCAGCATCACATCTCTGTACAGCCTTTCTCTGGGATGTGTCCAGCAGGGCCCACTTTTCCTGGTGAAGTCCACAGCCACATCCTTGAAGATCACTGATTTCTAAGACATGACTGACATTCTTCTATACCCAGAGCTGTCCCTAACAATGTCCAGAGGGTGATGGGCAAGGGTGACAGCACTGGGTAAGGGGTGCTGTATGTAGAGAAAGCTCAAACTGTGCCTGGAATTTTGGTCAGATCATCACAGTAGTGACCTGACACCCGTTCAAGGACTGGGATGATAAATGAATGGGGTGGAATTGTTGTGGGGGCCGTTCTGGATATGGAAGCCAAGTGACAGTAAGGTGTCCCAGACCTGGGTGTTATAAAGGTCTCCTGAGTGGAGCATCAGTGTTGATCTCCATATCAAGGCTGATGTGCCTGGAAACATTCTCTGAGTTTTAGGAAATGCACAGAGAAGCAGAATAATAATTTGGAGGCACTGACCACATCTGGCTGTTACTGAAATCATATTATCCATAGTCGTGTTCAAAAATCCCAAACATAAAGCATGAAACTCTTCTCCCCAACCCCTTTTTATCTGGAGAGATCACATTATGTGGTAAGAAGTACAGACCCTGTGTCTAGTTGGTATTCAATATAAATATATGGAATAAACGGCTGAAAGAGTGAAGTGGCCCAAATGTTATACCTCCCATTAGGTAGTGAGGAAGCAGAAGGTCAGGGAGACTATGGGATGTGCCCCAAATCAAAGTCTTAATTAGTAGCAGAGCAGCTACACAGGCTGGGAAAAACTTCAACCAAGAGACAGATCTAACTTGCCTCTCAGAGCCACCGTTTCCATCCTCAATCCCACTGCTGTTCTGGACTGTATACTGAGGTCTAACGAGGCATTGATACAGGGCCAGACCTTAGGTTCATCTCGTCAAGTTGGTTGGAGAAAATCTTGTCAAGACATTTCTTAAGGTAAACTGACTGTATATGGCAAATGTACATTTTATTTTATTTTATTTATTTATTATTTTTTTTTGTGAGGAAGATCAGCCCTGAGCTAACATCCATGTCAATCCTCCTCTTTTTGCTGAGGAAGAACGGCTCTGAGCTAACATCCGTGCCCATCTTCCTCCACTTTATGTGGGACGCCGCCTCAGCATGGCCTGACAAGTGGTGCGTCGGTGCGCGCCCGGGATCTGAACCTGGGCCGCCAGCAGCGGGGCGCGGGCACTTAACTGCTATGCCACGGGGCCGGCCCCATGGCACATGTACATTTTATTTTGGTATTAGAACCACCAATTGTAGAAATTTTACTCTAATGAAATCATAATCAGAGTCTGCAGGAATTCTTATGTTACTTAACATTAATCCTTAAGATAAATCAACTTAAGTACAAAATGCTTGAGTGTAAGCTGGAACCTAAGATCACTCAGCCACAGTTGATTCAGGATTTCTCTTCTCTCTAGTCTCATGCTGGGTGGATCTTCTCTGCAACATGGTCAGTCTGAAACGGAGACCGTATTTTTTCACTGTGCAGGAGAAGAGATCGTGTTTCTATCCTGAATCACCATCTACCTCACTTACCAGAGATAATGGAGAAAAACAAATTCATTCACAATTGGAAAGGGAAGTAAGTCCAACTTTTTACCCCTCACTATATGTTGTGAATTCTGAAGACATAAAAAATATTAAGACTTTCCAAAATCATAACACAGAGAAATTATTTCCATTTTTTTCCCTAAGATGGAAGATGGTACCCCTATTCTCTAAATATATTTGATTTAAATGAAGAAGATCCCTTTAATCACACTCACGGAGATGCGTAACATTAAAATTTGTTGTGGATAGCAGTGTCTGTCCATGTGTTACTGAATAAAGCACTACCGCACAACGAGTAAATTTCAGTATGGAAAAACAAAGAATGAGCTTTGTCTCCTGGAAGGAAATTCAACAGTTGAATGACTGCAAGTATGTTGTTTAACTTCTCTAACCTTCAAATGCCTTTGATTTAAAGCTGGTATAATAACAGTCAGCACATTACAAAGTTATCATGAGATTTAAATTAATTATGTGTACTACTTACCACTGCTTGAACATACTAAATACTCAATAATTATTTGGTACACTTTGAAGTACCGAAATGGCCTTTATCCTGCACATACAAAGCAATAGCACTCCACTTGTCTAATATTCAATTAAACTTGATGTCAGGCATTGGCTATTTAAACCCAAAATATCTTTAAGTAATTTTTGGAAACTTCTCCCTCACAGTTTATGTATTACCTAATATGCTCAATCTGAAATGAAATGAAAAACATTCCTCTTTGAAATGGCAGATTTCCCTCTATATTATAGTTTAATTAAGAAATTATAAAATTGGTATAAGACTATTATGTAATATGTAACTCCCTCCCCCAGACCAATCCACTGTTTGTTTTACTATTACATCTAGGTCATAGTTCCTTTAGCTCCTACATGTAATGATTTATGTTCATATTTATTTCATTCTATTAGACTGACAGCATCTTGAAGGGGGGGGGGCCTCTGTATCTCTCTGTGCTCAGTCTAGCACACAACTTGACACAGAGTAGGCAAAGAATATTTGTTGAATAAAAGATCAATGAGATATTTATAAAAAATAAATTTAATAGAATTATTTTATTGTTAGGAGGTCCCTAAAACACATTTGTCAGTGACAAGATACTGTAGATATATATGATTACGTCCTATATGCTGGTGATGAAATCTATCTACTACATTCACTCCTCGAGGTCTATATTTTTATGATGTCATATTCAGATTTCCATTTTATATTGGAAAATAAACTAGAAAACAACTGTTTTAACATGTTACATAACACATTATTCTGTCCAAAAGAAAGAAAATCTTCTCAGGTGTAGAGAAGTTCTAGACTGTCCTTTCAAGAAATAAAATCTAGGTTCTAAAGCATACTAATAAAACCTGATATAAAATTCAGATATTTTGATAACCAATGTTAGATTTCTAATTGCACGTTCATGTAATCTAAAGAGCTAAATTAAATTCATAAACAACTGATCAATCTATATATATCATGGAGGGTTTACTATGTGTCAGGGCTGTGGCTCTGTGGTTTACAAAGTTTTTCAATCATAAAATACCTAAAAAGCTTTTTCAAAAGTAATCCTTGGATATATTTACTCAGTGATGTGTGTGTGTGTATACCGATGTCGGATACAGGCAAGCAAAGAATATACGTACCGTGAAAGAGTGAGAAACCTACAGTAAAGTGTGACCTGAAGTGAGGAAATTAAGCCTAGTTATAATCCTTTTAAAATACTTGGGATTTTTTATATATGTGATAGCCTTGAACTTTCTTCACTGCCATCTCACATCTTAAGAGATATCATTAACAAACACACTTCCCAGTTATTTACCAGGCATCAGAGAACTGAATACATTTAAATAAAAGGAAAGCATAAAGTCTAAAAAGATTAGCTACAGCATTTACCAAAATTATGTAAGAAGAATTCCATTTGTGAAGGAAAATGATAATTTCATTTTTGATATTATGAATCTGAGGTGACAAAGATCCTGCATTAAAGATTTCCTATCATCACAAGTGAAAGTAAGACTTAAGGTTAATTATTAGTAGCAGCACATTCAGAAATTATTTCTATAAATGAAAGTCTGAAAGCATGAGAGAAGATTATCTCTCACAGGAAGTAAAACAGGAGATCAAGAGACCATACTTTGGTCTTATATGACATGCCCACGATTGGGATCAAGATGAAGGGGAGGAGATGGTGGAGACGGTGAAGAGATAAAGCAAGTGCTCAGGTGAGAGGAGAAACGAGACAGCACATTGTCAGTGAAATATTAATATATTAATATTTAGGTATTAAAATAGGGCTTAAATTTAGTTCAAAATTGTCTCAAGGAAGAAACATCTATATATATTTTATGGCACTTAAGACTTCTATCCTCATATTTCTATGAGATTAGACTAATCCCTGAAAAATGATCCACATTAGGAAACACAAGTTAAAGAACAGCAATCAAGCACTGAGCTTTGATAAAACATGCCCATTTCCCAAGCTTCTACAAATGTAGAAACTACAATAAAAGCCAGTGAGATAGAAGATGTTTATAGAAGGGTAGAAGGGTACACCAACGTGTAACAGAGAGAAAGAGTCAACTCTGGTATCAAATTTTCTCAGGAGCACAGGGAATTTCTAAACTGCCTGAAGAAAATGTGTTCTGGCTGAACTATCTGAACAAAAACCTGACATTCATATTGTATGTTTATATGAAAATGGAATATTTAAAATGAGGTAGAGTGGGAAAAAAGCTCATCGACTTTCTTCTCTAAGCCTGACCAAATTATTGACAAGCAATCAGGAAATCATTGGTCTAAAAATCATTTGCCAATAGAAGAGAAAGTGGTTTGAAACCAAAGCAGAATGAAAAGTGACAAAGTTGATAACGTCTACATAAAAGCTCTGCTCTAACAATTTGTTAATTCCCTGACTATATCAACTATCACTTCTTGGGCACTTACTGTATATAAGACACTTTGCTGGGCACTGGCATTTAATTTACAGTCTCTGCCACCAAGAAATTTACAGTCATGTTGAAAAATAAGTCAAAGGCATTTACAGATGTCACGATTTTAAAACTAGAAGGAAGCTTAGTGAACATCTATTAAAACTATTTTCTGGAGTCTCAAAAATGTTAAGTAGATCTTTAATTGCTAGCAGACATGGGCTTAATTTTTATATGCTCTAGTTTTTCATTAAGAGTACTGAAACATAAATTATGAGTTAACAATATTAATAATACTAAAAATAACAACAGACTATTCCAAGATGACACATAATTAATTCCTAATGCAATAATACAGAAAACCAGTACAATTAGTTTAGAAAAGAAAAACATAATAAAAAACAACTTCAGTGCACTGATGAAAATATAGGTTTGGGTCATTTTTGAGTTGAACGAAATATCACATTCTACCTTTCAAATTAATTACTCTCTGTTGTTAAATTATGAAACAAATGAAAAATTAAGTCAACTTATAAAGTGGAATTAAAGTAAAGAGTACATCATTAAATCAGTTATGCCAACCTTACATCGTGAATACAGATTTTTATGCAGATAAAACTTTTGTATAACAGTATTTGAAACTGTCTTTCACGCACACAAGCAAACACTCCCATTCAGGGACGCGTGCTTTCATCACAGAGAATTAGACAGCAAGCCTAGTTCGTCCACATGCCCTGTGCCTCTCCACACTTGCTACATCCCAACCGCTATCTGGTATGTAAGGAGCACATGAATGCGATGTGTTTATTAATCTTCATTAACTTTTAAGAAGTAGATTCCATTTCCGGAAGGTGTCTGCAAAGTTCACAATCTTGTTAGGCATAAGGAGAGACAGAATATGTTAGGCATAACTCAGGGAGAAATTGAAGACTATGATAGAAGTATTACTAAACATTCTGTCTCACTGTGGTCAGAACTTTTTTCTAATCTACACAGTACATACCAAACAGATGGAGCACTAAAACAAACCTTTGCTGTGGGTGGCCTTATCTTTTCAGACAAAACTTTCCACATACATCCACAAAGGATATGTATCCAATAAATCCTCTGAAAAAAATTCTCAGGGATCTTTCTCAAAATAGTTGTCCAATTTCTTTCTAAATGTTTAATCCCATTACAAAATAATCTAATTTCTACAAATTATCATTTTAAAAAAGAAATGACCATGTCAAAAAATTCAGCCTTATTTGTATTACTAAAAACATAGTCATCTCACTGTCCAACAATAGAAGAATAGTTAAGGAATTCATGTTTATGAAATTGATAGACTCTTACTCAGCCAACTATCAGAATAGGGTCATGTAGAAAAATGGAAAAGTGTTTGCCAAGTAACACTTGGTGAAGACAAGTAAATATATGATTCTATGTATATTGTGATTCTAACTGAAAAATGTGCATGGAATTATAGGAAGACTAGAACTAAATAAAAAAGGAAATTATGCCCTGTTGTTGGGTTCAGCATAACTTTTTTCTTTAAAAAACATGGTTTATGGGGGCCGGCCCAGTGGTGCAGCGGTTACGTGGGCGCACTCCACTTCAGCGGCCCAGGGTTCGCAGGTTCCCATCCCGGGCGCGCACCAACGCACCGCTTGTCAAGCCAGGCTGTGGCAGCGTCACATATAAAGTAGAGGAAGACGGGCACAGATGTTAGCCCAGGGCCAATCTTCCTCAGCAAAAAGAAGGATTGGCATCAGATGTTAGCTCAGGGCTGGTCTTTCTCACAAAAAAAAAAAGGGGCTGGCCCAGTGGCACAAGAGGTTAAGTGCGCGTGCTCCGCTGCAGCGGCCCGGGGTTCGCAGGTTCAGATTTTGGGCGCACACCGACACTGCTTGGCAAGCCATGCTGTGGCGGTGTCCCATATAAAGTGGAGGAAGATGAGCACAGATGTTAGCCCAGGGTCAGTCTTCCTCAGCAGAAAAAGAGGAGGATTGGCAGATGTTAGCACAGGGCTGGTCTCCTCACAAAAAAAACAAAAAAAAAAAAAAACACAGTTTATGTTGCCATTATCTTCTGTGTATTATAATCAAAACTATAGTGAAATTTTATTTTTTATTTTAGAAAATACTTGGTTTTTGTCTAAACTCCTCTGTTCTTCCTCGGGTCACAGATATTGTATCACAGTGAGCTGACCTAAGTAAAGTGAATAATACGTGAGTGGACTGTAAGTCTGTTAACAGTTGTCTTCCAACTTGACGTTTTGTTACTGAGTTATCTTTCTCAAGAGCGCTAGTTCATCACAGTGTTGACTAATTGTTACAAACAACTAAAAATATTTAATGCCTCCAAGAAATGCCCTTGTCACTTGCAAAAGACAGTTACTGGAAAGAGTAGATCTCATCTAAATTTTTAATTATAAGACTGATATAAAGTTCCAAACAAATGTTATCTACTATGTTGTTGACCTTTTATGGCCTTCAGATGTAGCAGCAATTCAATAATTTATTTAGTGAATGATGTTTGTAAAATTCTGCAATAGGCATTAGGAGGAATGTGAAATAATATAAAGTTTCTCTACAAATTTGATTTTGTACAGCATTAATAAATCAAGCCAAGTTTTTGGTGTTTTTTTCAAACAAAATCTTTTTTCAAATGTGTGAAGGAAAAACTTGGAGTACTTATATGTCTCATACGAATGGATCAGCATGCAGTTAAACTAAGATTAGAACATAAATCAGTGCATTCATTCTAGTTCGTCCATGCTTTCTCTCAAAAAAAAATACAGAACCTGTGGTAGTCCTGTGAACTTTGTCCACCGGTGTTACTCCCATGAATCCCATAAGTATGTTATGTGACATGGCAAGAGACTTTAGAGATGTAATTAAAATTACTAATCAGCTGATCATAAAATAGAGAGATTATGGATTATCCAGTGGACCTAATCAAATTTCATGGGCCCTTAAAAGTAGAGATTTTTCCCTCACTAGAAGCAGAAAGCAAATGAGAGATTAAAGGTATGGGAAGGACTTGATAGCCAATTGCTTATTTGAAGGTAAAGAGGACCACATGGAAAGCATGAGAAAGAAATGAATTCTGCCAACAATCAGTGAGTTTGGAGGTGGACTCCAAGCCCCAGCTGAAAGTGCAACGCTGGAGAGACCCTGAGCAGAGAGTCTAGTCATGCTTCTTCGGACTTCTGACCTACAGAAATGTGAGACAGTAAATGGGTGTTGTTTTAAGCCAGTTAGATTTGATAAATTGTAGTAATGGCAGGAATAGAAGTTAATACAGTATCTGTCCTCTTGACCTTGCATGAGGAAAACAGAAAGTCAGACAAAGTTTTATAGTTTGATTTAATTAATTTCTACCTTCTTTTTCTCTATGCAACTTCCTCTTTCTTTCTGAAGCCATTCAAAGACAACTGGCTATATTATATAGTCCCCTACTAGGGACCACTTTTCTTTCAAAATAAGTGCACATGTTGAAAATCAACCCCATCAAAACTTCCTTTTTCTTTCCATTTGGCTGATACGAGAGAGAGAGGTAGGAAGTGATTCTCAGATCTACCAGTGGTATTTCTATTTCAGATTTGGATAAATGAAGAAACAGTTCAAAAGTAATGAATCTGAAATGGCAGAATTTCCATCATTCTGATAGACAGATTGGGGAAGATACAAAGGGATGGGTGGGTCATTCCCAATATGCCTTAAAATGCCTATGGACCTGCAACATCAGCAGCATCTGGAAACACGTTAGAAATGCAGAATCGCAGTCTTTACCCGGAACTACAAAATCAGAATCTACATTTGAACAAGATCTCCAGGTCATGCAGATACAACAAAATTTGAGAAGCACTGCCTTAAATTGCACTATACGGGTGAAATATTCCTTCACAGTTTAGAAGAATATCCCTGCTAACAGCATCCTCTCACTGAAGCAAGGATATGCACAGAATTAGGAGATCCCCTAAGGTTCCATTTCAGAATCATTGTTGGCATATATTGAGCATTTATCTTGTGCTAGAGATTCTTTTAAGTGTTTATATTAATTATGCCATTTAAATGTCACAACTAACATGACGTAGATACGCTATTACCCATATTTAATATAGGAAGAAAGTAAACTTTTGAAGAGGATAATTCCTTTGTGTACAGCCACTTAGAGATTAGAATGAAGGCAGGCTGACATCCCAGCACCTGGATAACCGCAGTTAGTCACTACACCATGGCGCCTTTTATTTAGCTTTAAAGTAGATTCTAAATTGTCAAACTAGCAAATGTACCAAAACCTAAAATTCCGTCTCCCAATTACTATCCTATACCATCTGAAAAGCCAAACAAAAACAAAATCTTAATCAACATACAAAAATCAGTTGCATTTCTATACACCAACAATGAAGTAGCAGAAAGAGAAATTAAGAATACAATCCCATTTACAATTGCAACAAAAAGAATAAAATACCTAGGAATAAACTTAGTCAAAGAGGTGAAAGATCTGTACACTGAAAACTATAAAACATTGTTGAAAGAAAGTGAAGAAGACACAAAGAAATGGAAAGATATTCCACGCTCTTGGATTGGAAGAATTAACATAGTTAAGATGTCTTTACTTCCTAAAGCAATCTATAGATTCAATGCAATCCCTATCAAAGTTCTAACAACATTTTTCACAGAAATAGAACAAAGAATCCTAAAATTTATATGGAACAACAAAAGACCCTGAATAGCTAAAGGAATCCTGAGAAAAAAGAACAAAGCTGGAGGTATCACACTCCCTGATTTCAAAATATACTACAAAGCTATAGTAACCAAAACAGCATGGTACTGGCACAAAAACAGATACACAGATCAATGGAATAGAATCGAAAGCCCAGAAATAAACCCACACATCTATGGACAGCTAATCTTCAACAAAGGAGCCAAGAACATACAATGGAGAAAAGAAAGTCTCTTCAACAAATGGTGTTGGGAAAACTGGACAGCCGCATGCAAAAAAATGAAAGTAGACCCTTACCTTACACCATACACAAAAATTAACTCAAAATGGATTAAAGACTTGAATGTAAGACCTGAAACTATGAAACTTCTAGAAGAAAACATAGGCAGTACGCTCTCGGAAATCAGTCTTAGCAACATATTTTCAAGCACCATGTCTGACCGGGCAAGAGAAACAATAGAAAAAATAAACAAATGGGACTACATCAAACTAAAAAGCTTCTGCACAGCAAAGGAAATCATCAACAAAACGAAAAGACAACCTAACAAGTGGGAGAAGATATTTGCAAACCACACATCTGATAAGGGGTTAATCTCCAAAATAGATAAAGAACTGATGCATCTCAACAACAAAAAAACTAACAACCCAATTAAAAAACGGGCAAAAGACCTGAAGAGACACTTCTCCAAAGAAGATATACAGATGGCCAACAGGCACACGAAAAGATGTTCAACATCATTAACCATCAGGGAAATGCAAATCAAAACTACAATGAGATTATCACCTCACGCCCATCAGAATGGCTATAATTAACAAGACAGGAAACAACAAGTGTTGGAGAGGATGTGGAGAGAAGGGAACTCTCATACACTGCTGCTGGGAGTGCAAACTGGTGCAGCCACTATGGAAAACAGAATGGAGATTCCTCAAAAAAGCAAGGATAGAACTACCATATGATCCAGCTATTCCACTGCTGGGTATTTATCCAAAGAACTTGAAGACATCAATGCATAAAGATACATGCACCCCTGTGTTCACTGCAGCATTATTCACAATAGCTAAGACTTGGAAGCAACCTAAGTGCCCATCAAGGGACGAATGGATAAAGCAGATGTGGTATATATACACAATGGAATACTACTCAGCAATAAGAAACGATGAAATCCAGCCATTTGTGACAACATGGATGGACACCGAGGGTATTACGCAAAGTGAAATAAGTCAGAGGCAGAAGGTCAAATACCGTATGATCTCCCTCATTAAGTAGTAGATAATAACAACAACAAACAAACACATAGAGATAGAGATTGGATTGGTGGTTACCAGAGGGGAAGCAGGGAGGGAAGAGGGTGAAAGGGATAATTCGGCACATGTGTGGGGTGATGGGTTGTAAGTAGTATTTGGGTGGTGAACATGATGTAATCTATGCAGAAATAGAAGTATAATGATGTACACCTGAAATTTATACAATGTTATAAACCACTGTTACTGCAATAAACAAAAAATTAAAAAAAAAAATCTTAAAATAGTCCCAGATCCTTTACATATTATTTTACATAAATCATTAAAACAAAGAAAAGAGGGGCCGGCCCGGTGGCGCAAGCGGTTAGGTGCGCGCGCTCCGCTGCGGCGGCCCGGGGTTCGCTGGTTCGGATCCCGGGCGCGCACCGACGCACTGCTTGGTGGGCCATGCTGTGGCGGCGTCCCATATAAAGTGGAGGAAGATAGGCACCGATGTTAGCCCAGGGCCGTCTTCCTCAGCAAAAAAAAGGAGGAGGATTGGCGGATGTTAGCTCAGGGCTGATCTCCTCACAAAAAAAAAAAAAAAAAAAAAAAAAAAAACAAAGAAAAGAGTTTATGGTTTTATGTAATAACCCTGTTGTCTTGGTTTGAATTAACTCTTTTTGATGTTTCCATATTTCCTCTGAAGGAGAAGAAATATAGTCCATGAAACAATCTAAATTTATTAATTAAACCACATATTATAGTAAGAAAAATGTTGCTATATATAACAGAAAGGGGAGTGGTGTGCCTAAGGTCGCACAGTGAATTAGGGGCAGAGCCAGGATTTGAACTCAGGTCTCCCTTGCTCCAAGGCCTGTGTTCTTTCACCGGCTCCAGTGGCCCTCCTCAGCCCCAAGAGACCTCCATCTCACCCACTCTCCTTACCCTTTATTCTAGGTCACCAAGCTCTACAGAGGCAGCCAGCTATGAGACATATTCCGCTCCTGCCGGTCACCGGCTTGAGGTAAGTTGAGAAGACTGGAAGCACTGCCTGAGCTGGAAGCTGGTGGCTCTGAGCTCCCGTGTCAAATCCTTCATCTAAAAGTCACTGACACTTGGCCCACTCTCTCCCATATCCCTGCCAGCGAATCCTACCATCTCCTTCCATGGGTTTCAGGGGGTGGGAAAAGCATTAACCTCATGGGGCCACCAACCCCCAGCACCCACCTCCTTCTCCTCTTCTGGACACTTGCAACGAATATCAGCCCAATAATAACACTGACCACGGCCAAGCACCCTGCTGAGCACTTTCATGCATGATCATATCATTTAAATCTCACAGCAGCCTCCGTGAGGTAGATACAATGATCATCCCCATTGTTTAGATGGGAAAACTGAGGATCAGAAAAGTGAAGTGAACAGGCCAAGAATTGCCCATGGGTTTGAACCCAGGTCTCTGCGGGATGGGTGGAGGAACTAGGACATCTACACTGGGGAATAGGGGGATCATGGGACACAGTGCTGACTCTGAATATTTCCAAGCTTCAGTTCCTTTGTCTTTAACATGAGATAATTATAATAACATCTTCCACCATGGTGATGGTGAAGGAATGTGTAAGTCACTTCTTAGAGATACTCGATAGATGTTCACTGTTGTTACTGTTATTGCTTCTGTTTCCAACTCCTGAGGCAGTCAGGGTCTTGTTTAGAAACACCTGTTTCACCACACTGGGGTCCAGATTGGAGAACAGTGCCTTGACTGGTGACCGACATGGAGCCCAACCTAGAGACAGAACTCAGCCAGCACCCAGCACCAGCAGTGTCTCCCTAACCTGGGAGAAGAGGCAGCCAGATAATCCCCCACTGCTTGCCCCTAGGTCTCTGGCTGTGTAAAGCAGGAACTCAGGAGAGTGGTGAGTTCTCTGGCTGTGTAAAGCAGAAACTCAGGAGAGTTTCACCACACCCAGTGTGGTGAAACAGGTGTTTCTAAACAAGACCCTGACTGCCTCATCCCACTGGCTGGGTGCCATCTACAAGTTGGCAGACATGCATGTGACAGGTGCAAGATGGGGGGCTGGTTTCATGGCTTAAACAGATGGGGCTGTGAGGAAGGATGGGTCTTCTCAGTAGCAGTAGAACAGATGGAGGCTCTGGAGGGAAAAGCAGCGCTTTCTGGAGGCCCATGTTGATGACCCGTGGCAGTGTGTCATCCAACGGGAGGCAGGAAGAGAACATGCAGCAATTGCACCCAAAGGAACGGTTACTTATTTATGATTCACTTATTTTGCTGAGGAAGATCTGCCCTGAGCTAACATCTGTGCCAGTCTTCCTCCATTTTTTAGTATGTGGCCTGCCAGCACAGCACGGCCGCTAACAGAGCGTTGTAGGTTCGTGCCCGGGAACCGAACCCAGGCCACCAAAGTGGAGCGTCCTGAACTCAACCACTAGGCCACCGGGGCTGGCCCTGGAATGGCTACTTTTACATGTCAATTTTTCCAACCAAAATGTGAAGGGTTCTGAGTTGCCTACTTAGGCCCTCTAGTGATGAGTCACACTTTGATTGATTGATTCATTCATTCATTCATTCATTCACTCATTCAAGAAATACTTAATGAAAGTAAACAGGCACTGTTGACTGCAAACTGAGACACAGAGAGAGGCAGTGACATTCCCAAGACACACAGCTGGCAGTGGGCAGAGTCACCACTGTGCTGGGGCAGCGCAGGCACTCACCTAGTAAAGAGCTGGTCCAGGACCTGGTGGGATGTGTTGAAGGTCGAGTAGTTGAACATGAACGTAGTATTGTTGGAGATGTTTCTACCTTGGAAGGCTGGTACCATGGATTCTATCAGCTTCTCCATCATGCCTGCCTAGAGGGCACACACCCTGAAGGCCTCATTTAAATTCCCAGTTGACTCATCTTCACACTGGGTGGGACAAGGAGGGACATATAGTCAGTGGCATCACTGTGAACTGGGCATCCAGGCAGTGCACAACAGAATGAAGAAACCCATCTCCTAGATGCTACGAGGTCTGACTTTACAAGGTCTGACTTTACCCATTTGGACACCTGAGCACTGTTGTTTTGCAAAAGCCCCCAAGGGGACTCTCATGTGCAGTTAGGGTGGAGAAGCACTGCTCCAGGAGAAAGGAGCTGCTGAAATTCATTACAACTGGTATTTTTGCAGTAATGAGGTGGGTGTTTCTAAAACACAACACTGCTAATGTAATGGTGCAAGTGACTACTCAGTGACTGGGTGTCCTGAATGTGGGAGGGTCTCTAAGACAGATGGAAGGTCCTTTCCAAGACTGATGCTCATGATGATATAAATGCACACATACAAAAGCAATGGTCTGTCCAAACAGTAGACACTGTCTATGCCTCTCCCACCTCTAGGTGGACCAAATTAGTGAACCTAAGGCCAAGCGAACATTTATCTCTGCCTTCTGGGCTTATGGCAGGGGTTAGTAAACCACGGCCCACTGTCCGTTTTTGTATAGCCTATGAGCTAAAAATGGTTTTTGTGACTTTAAAAGGTTGAGGGAAAAAAAAAAGAATATAAGACAGAGACCACATGTGGCCCATATACGGAAAATATTTACTATCTGGACCTTTACAAAAAACATTTGCCTATTCCTGGCTTGTGGCAACCATAGGTGACCAGATGTTCCCAGTGTGGGTCCACACTGGTGGGCACTTTTGCTGCCAACCTCACAGCCAAGGAAAGATCTGAAATGCCTTGAAATGGTGAAACCAAGTGGAAACGTGCTCAGTCATCCTAAGAATCTCAAGAAAAAACACAGCCACTAACTGCCAAGCTCCCTAAGGAGCAGTGAGGAGCTCTTGTCTCTGTGTGCACAAGGGGACTGTCCAGCCGTGTGAGCTCAGGACGGGCAACACAAGTCTCTGTGTGACACCTCGGCTGGGGAGGAGCCCTGCCTGTTCTCGCCCTGGCGGGTCACCTACCCACTGTGCCGCCAGTCTGCCGCCCCTCTGTGCTGGGCTAACTGTGCTGTCACAGGAAAGCCCAAGACTCTTGCACAGAGGCGCTTGCCAAGGTGACCCACAAGTCGAAGACATTCCTGGGACTGAGTGCAAATAGCAACATCCCTGCTCTGCCCCAGGGACCAACATAACCATCTTCTCCAAAGTTAACCATGGCACTTGGCTGTTCATGAGAAGGACACCAGAACACATTACACACGAGAATGATTCACACTCAGGAAGAAAGTCCAGAATCATGCTGTACAGACAGCAAAAACCAGGTGCTAATGAGAAGCACCTGCATAGGCCTTCCTCCACACCCGGCCCAGGTGACCCCACTGACAGACTCTACAATCAGCTCACCAAAGCCACAACAAGAGGCACGCTTCCCTGAGACAGCCTCCATGGAGGCTGTCTAAGGAGCCTTAATCAGGCTCCCAGAAACCAATGGAAAGCAGTATTTGGTTATCTCCAGAATCAATTGGCATAATGTATTCAGCAGACAGGGGCGCTCTGTGTCACATAACTGCACTACGTCACATCCCTCTGTAGGTCATTTGGCTCACAAAATTGATTTAGGAGAGACTATTCAATTCCTTTTACATTTTCATGTTTTGGCACTCTGCCAGCAGCAAATTCTGTTCTTCCAGAGGTCAGGAAGCTATGCATAAGGCAATCTCCTGCTGTTGTACATGGAACTCCATATTCCCTTTATGAATTTCCTGTCAATCTTCAAATTACTTCAAATACGACTGCCCTTCCTTTAGACAGTGTTTTATGTCTCCATGTTTACCTTCTTCCCATATCCGATTACCTCATTGGTTGCAGACACTCTCCCTTGAAGCCCCTCTGGGTGCCTGTGTTGAAGGAAGTGTGGATGGACGGGGACAGGAGGGGCCGCTGCAGCCTCTGGTTCACAGCAAGATCACTGACCACAATGCACATAAGCGAGTACGTCTTGCATGTTCAAAATTCCTGCTCTTGGTCTCACTTCCTCCACCAGCCACCACCACATGCCCTTATTCTTTTTTGCAGGAAAACATGTGAACTGTCATTGCTGTCTTCTCCTCTCACTCCAGTCAGGCTTTGCCTGCCCTTTTCCGAGCCCCAGCCAGTCTACACTGCCCAGTCCTGCTGCCAGTGTTCCCTTGAGCGTCCCCCACGTCTGACACCCATTACCCCACCCACACAGTACTCCCTGGGCTTTCTGCCACCTGATCAGCTGCTCTTCTCAGTTGCTCCAAGAAAGACGGTCTTCTCTTCAACCTCTTCACATCAGAGGGCCCAGACTCAGTCCTAGGTCCTTGTCTCTCACTGTAGCCCCTTTCAGAAACCCCATCCAGAGCCAGCCCTGATGGTTCAAGTGATTCAAGTTCAGCGTGCTGCGCTTCAGTGGCCCATGTTCGCTTCCCGGGCATGCAACCACACCACTCGTCTATCAGTAGCCATGCTGTGGTGGTGGCTCACATAGAAGAACCAGAAGGACCTACAACTAGAACATACAACTATGTACTGGGGCTTTGGGGAGGGAAAAAAGAAAAAAGAGAGGGAGGAAGATTGGCAACAGATGTTACCTCAGGGTGACTCTTGCCCATAAAAAAAATAGTGATAAATAAAATTTTTTAAAAAATAGAAAAAAAAGAAAGCCCATTCATCCAACAAAATGCACAGCAGTCCCAAACCTCTATCTCCATGTCCTAGTCCCCTCTCCCAAACCCCGAGTCACATGCAGTACCTGTTTCTACCTCCAACGTGACATGTCCAAACCAGAAGTTCAGGCCTTTCACCCCTCTCAACCTGGGGACCTGAGGGCTTCCCCACCCCGGACCACTGCATGCCACCTTTCCAGACTACCCGGCCAAAAATCACCCATAGCACCCCTCCCTTTTCACCTCACACGTCTATGTTTGTGAGCTACCGTGAGGTCTACCATCCAGCCGTATGCAGAATCCAGCCACTTCACATCCCCACTAGCCTGGTGCACATCACCATCGCACCTTTCCTGAGTTAATGGAATGACCACCTAATGGGCTCCTTCTTACGTCCTTGCCCCCCGAAAGAGCAGGCGGAGTTGTCCAGTTAGAGCCGAAATCCATTCATGTCACTGCTCTGCTCAAAACCCTGCAATGGCTCCTTATTTCCCACAGAGTAGAAGCCAAATTCTCCCACTGCTTACACGGCTTGACCAGACCTGCCCACCCTCTCCCCGCCCACCACTGCCTCTTGGCCCAGCTGCCATCAGCTCTCAGCCACCATCTCCTCAGCCCTCCTCTCTGCTCCACCACACTAGCCTCTCCTGCTGTCCCCTTCCCTGGGATGCTCTTCCCCAGATACCCACTAACTCCCTCACCTGCTCCAAGCCTGTCCTCAGATGTCATCTGCTCAATGAGGGCAGCCCTGGCCTCCCATGGCCAGCACTGCAACCTCCCCTCCCCTGCCCTATCCTCAATCCCAACATGCCAGTGGCCCCTTTATTACCATTCCTGTTCCTGTCCCTATCTCCCTCTGACAGAATATAAGGTTCCTCAGGGCAGGGATCTCCACCTTTCCTGTTCACTGACATCACCCAAGCACCTAGCACAGGGCCTGGCACTTGATAGGGGCTTCATAAACTTGAATTTAAACATTGCTGGTCTCAAAATCTGAGTTTCCTGGAAGCCAAAGTAAAAAAGGAAATAGAATGAGTTTCAGTTTGGACTATGTGCTTGGTGTTTGAGGAACAGCAAGGATGCCAATGGGGTTAAACAAACTCAGCAGGGGTGAGTGGCAGGAAGTGAGACCAGGAGCAGGCAGAGGCCAGGTCATGTGAAGCTCAGAATCACTGTGCCTTATACTATGAGGGACATGAGGAGGAGCAGAGGAGGAACAGAGGGATGGCATGATCTAACGTATATTTTTTAATTAAACTTTAGATTTCAAGATTATTGTGGATTCACATGCAGTGGTAGAAATAATACAGAAATAATCTATGTATCCTTAACCCAGTTTCCCCCAATGGTAACATCTTACAAAACTATAGCACAATATCACAACCAAGACATTGACATTGATACAGTCAAGAATCAGAATATTTCCATACCCACAAGGATCCCTCACATTTCTCTTTTATAGCTACAACCACATCCCTCCCACCCCTAGGTCCTCTTTAACCCCTGGCAACCACTAATCTGTCCTCCTTTCTATAATTTTCTCATTTCAAGAATGTTATATACAAATGGAAACATATAGTGCGTAATCTTTTGGGACTGGCTGTTTTCACTCAGCATAATTCTCTGGGGATTCATCTGGGTTGCTGTATGTACCAGTAGTTCAGTCCTTTGTATGACTGAGTAGTATTCCATGGCATGGATGGGCCCCAGTTTGTGTGTTAACCATTCATCCACTGAAGAACATCTGGATTGTTTCTAGTTTTTGGCTATTTCAAATAAACGTACTACGAACACCTGTGAATAGGTTTTTGTGTGAACACAGTTTTCATTTCTCTGGGATAAATGCCTACTAGTTGAGTTTGCTGGTTGAGTGGCAGTTACAAGTTTGGTTTGATAAGACCATGCCAAACTGTTTTCCAGAGTAGCTGTGCCATTTTCCACTCCCACCAGCAATGGAGGGGAAAACTAGTTCCTCCACATCCTCACCATCATTTGCTATTATCATTCTTCTTTTACCTCAGCCATTCTGACAGGTGTGTAGTGATCTCTCATGTGGTTTTAATTTGCCTTTCCTGAATGACTAATGATGTTTAACATCATTTCATGTGCTTATCTGCCACTTGTATCTCCTCTTTGGTGAAATGTCTTTTGACGTCTTTTGTCCAGTTTCTAGTTGAATTAATTTTTTACTGTTGAGTTTTAATAGTTCTTCATATATTCCATTACCAGTCTTTCCTCAGATAGGTGATTTGCAAACATTACTCCCAGTGTGTAGCTTGTCTTTTCATCCTCTTGGGAGGTTCTTTTGCAGAGAAAAAGTTTTTAATTTTGATGAAGTCCCACTGATCAATTTTCCTCTTATGGATGACGTTTGGTGTCAAGTCCAAGAACTCTTTGCCCAGCCCTTCCCTAAACTGCAAAAATTTCTCCTTTTTTTCTGAGTCTTATAGTTTTGCATTTTAGATTTGAGCTTTGAGCTTGTGATCCATTCTGAGTTAATTTCTTTACAAGCCGTGAGATTTAGATTGAGGTTCATTTTTTGCTTACAGATGTCTGATTGCTCCAGCACCATTTGTTGGAAAGCCTATCATTCCTCCACTGAATTGCCTTTGCAATTCTCAAAATTCTTTGAGAAAATAATTGCTCAAAAATCATTTGGGCACATTTCTGTGGTTCTCTATACTATTTTCTATACTGGGTTCCCTAGACTGTTTCACTGATCTCTGTGTCTCTCTTTCCAACAATACCACATAGTCTCGTTACTGTGGCTATAAAATAAGTCTTGAAAATGGGCAGACTGATTCCTCTCACTTTATTCTTCTTTTTCAAAACTGTTTTAGTTATTCTAGTTCCTTTGTTTTCTGTATTTTAGAATGAACTTGTATGTGTATCTACAAAGATTTTTGCTATGATTTTAATAGAAATTACATTAAGCCTGCATAATAATTTGGGGAGAACTGACATCTTTACTATGTTGAATTTTCCAACACATGAAAATGGTATGTCTCTTCATTTATTTAGATATACTTTTATTTCTTTCATCAGGGTTTTATAGTTTTCACCATAAGTTCTACAAATGTCTTGTTAGATTTATACTTACGTATTTATTTTTCATGGATTAGACTGCATTTTTAATTTTGAGATCCACATGTTCATTGATAGTATAAAAAATAAAAGTCATTTTTGTGTGTTTATCTTGTATGATGCAACCTTGCTGAACTCACGTATTCTAGGAGTTTGTGGTGTGTTTTTTTTTGTAGATTCCTTGGGATTGTCTACATTGATAAAAATGTCATCTGCAGATAAGGACAATTTTATTCTATCCTTTCTGATCTGGAAGCCTTTTCTTGTCTTATTGCACAGGCTAGAACTTCCAACACCATGTGGAATAAGAACATGCATCCTTGTCCTATTGCTCATCTGAAAAAAAACTCACTCAGTCTTTCATTATGAAGCATACTGTTAGCTGTAGGTTTTTGTAGATGCTGTTTATCAAGTTGAGTAACTTCTCCTCTATTCCTAATTTTCTGAGTTTTAATCAGATGCTAGATTTTGTCACATGCTTCGTCACATCAAATGATATGATCATTCGGATTTTTCTTCTTTATCCTGTTCATATGGTGTATTACACTAATTGATCTTCAGATATTGAAACCAGGCTTGCATCCCTGAAATAAACTCTACTTGGTCACAGCACACAGTTCTTTGTACATATCGCTGAAATCTGTTTGCTAATATTTTGCTAAGGATTTCTGCATATATAGTCATGAAGGCTGGTGGTTTAATGTCTTTTTCTGGCTTTAATACCAGGTTAAAACTAACTTTATAAAATGAACTCGCCTCATCTATCTTCTGGAAAATACAGTAACTAAAATAAAAACTCAATGGATGGCTCCATAGCGGACAGGAGGGGTCAGAGGAAATAATCAGTGAAACGGAAGATAGAACAATAAAAAGTACACATTCTAAACAACAGAGAGAGAATAGTCAAAAAAAAAGAACAGAGGCTCAGAAATCTGTGGCAGTATGGCAAAAGAGCTAACAATCATGTCATCAGAGTCCCAGAAGAAGAGGAGAACAAGAGCTGAACTGAAAAGGTACTTGAAGAAAAAATGGCTAAAAAATTCTGTGCTCTTTGTCTGGAGTAGAACAGTTATTGTCCAAAAGTTTTCTGTCTTGCTAGGCTGTCTCTTTCCTGTCCTTTGGCTAGAGAGAGGAGGCTTCTGCTGCATTTTTTTGTCCTGCACCCATTGGTATTTATGGGTTGCCAGCTTCTCAGGTTCAAGTCTGTGATATGTAAGGCAAAAAGAACACTCAAGGAATTCACTGCCATGTCATTCCTTGGGTCCCAAGGTCCCTAGCTGGTCTGCCTTCTCACCATCTTCCAGAGTCTACGTTTATCTTATATATAATGTCCAGGATCTTTTGCTGTGCTTAGTGGAAGGAATACTTTTTCCCAGAAGTAGATGTTAACCCACACTTTTAGAAAGATCATTCTAGGGCTGGCCTGGTGGTGCAAGCAGTTACGTGCGTGCACTCTGCTTCGGCAGCCCGGGGTTCGCAGGTTTGGATCCTGGACGTGCACTGACGCACTGCTTCTCAAGCCATGCTGTGGTGGCGTCCCGTATAAAGCAGAGGAAGATGGGCACGGATGTTAGCTCAGGACCAATCTTCCTCAGCAAAAAAAAAAGTGGAGGATTGGCATCGGATGTTAGCTCAGGGCTGATCTTCCTCACAAAATAAAAAAAAAAGATCATTCTAAATACTGTGGGAATAATCACCTGTAACTGAGCAGAAGCTGAAGCAAGATCTGTTAGAAGGCTAATGAAATGATCCAGGTGAAATATAATGGTAGCTTAGGGCCAGGGTGATAGCAGTGGAGGTGGTAAGAAGTCGTTAGATCCTGAATATATACTGTGAAGAAAGTGCAGACCGAATTGTGAATATATTAGATATGGGCTCTGAGAACAAGAAAGGAGTCAAAGATGATTCCCAGGGTTTTAGCCTGAGGAGTAGAAGAATGGAGTTGCCATCAACTAAATTAAAGAAAGCTGAGGAAGGAGTAGTCAGGGAAAAAGAATGATAATTGAGTTGTTCGTTCAAATGTGAAATGAGAGATGTCCATCACACAGCCACATGGCAGCGTTAGGCAGGCAGATGAATATAATCCTGGAGTTCAGGGGATGGGGTTCAGGCTACAAAGATATATTTAAGATTCATCAGGACACAGGTGGTATTTAAAGCCATGAAACCAGGTGAGATCACTGAGAGAATGAGGTAGAAAGAGAACAGTACCAAGGATGTAGCCCTGGGCTCTCCAACAAGGATTGGCATATGGGAAGGAGCCAGCCAAGAGAGATTGAGAAGAAGCAGTCAGAGAGCTAGGAGAATAGCTAGGATAGAGGTGTCCTAGAAGCCAAGTAAAGAAAGAGTCCTGAGGAGAAAGCAATGACCTGGATTCAGATGCAGCTGACAGGGCAAGTAATATGAAGACTGAGAATTGATCACTGGATTTAGCAAAGCCAAAGAGGCCTTTGGTGATTCTGACAAAGCTGTTTTTGTGGTTTAACAGAGAAAATTCAGATGCAGTGGTTCAAGAAATGCAAAGGAATTAGAGACAATAAATGTAGACCTGAGATTCAGGTGATTCACTCACTTCACCTATAATTAAGTATAATGATACTTTTCTTCCTTAAATTAATCTTTACTGAGGACCTACTTTGGGTTAGACACAGCAAATAAGGAGATATAAATGGAATAGGACTTATAAGGAGAGACATAAACATAATAAGTATATCGGATTTGAGGAGGAGATCATAGACAAACATACGAAATACCACAAAGGAATGGCAAATTCTATCCTGAATGGGAAATCAGAACAGGAAAGGACTAGCATGAGAATCAATGAAGCTCTTCATGTGCAAGCTGTTTAAAAATAAGGGCCTGTAGAAGTATGAATCTTTGGCAGTTCTGATGGCATCACTGGCAGGTAAAGACCTAAGAGAGATGGAAAATTACTAATTTCAGTGAACATACAATGTCTTTTAAGCCAAAAGAAAATGAGTGGGCAGTGCTATAGATTAAGACTCCATCACTAACATATATAAAGTGTCTTACAGGAGGTTAAATACACGTCAAGCTATGGAATAAAAACACACAAAAGTCTATCCCCCCAACCAAGAAAATAAACAAAAAATACCAATGTAAATCCTTCCCACTCCACCATATCAGCTCATTGGCTTAAACATTCTGAGTATTGCAAACCGTCATTCTAACACTACAAGCAAAGACCAAATGATATATTTAAAAAAAAAAAAAGGCAGTGAAATAAGCCAGTCACTAAAGGACAAACCCCGTATGATTCCACTTATGTGAAGTACCTAGAGTAGGCAAATTCATAGAACAGAAAGTACAATAGTGGTTTCCAGGGGTTGGGTGTTAGGGGAGAATGGAGAATTACTGTTTAATGGATACAGAGTGTCGGCTTTTCAAGATGAAAAGAGTTCTAAAGATGGATGGCGGCGATGGTTGCACAACAACATGAATGCACTTAATATCACTGAACTGTACACTTAAAAATGGCAAAGATTGTAAATGCTATGGCATGTGTATTTTACCACAATTTTTAAAAAATCACAAGAAATTTAAAAAAACAAAGAGAGGAGTCTTTTGCTTCTGTCCACGATGAAGAAACAAGGGTACAATACCCTCTTGCTGTGACCTAGAAAACTGGAAAAAAAACGTATATGAAACAACCAATTTCAGACCTTGAACAACAGGCCGCACAAGATTATTATTGCTCTTTCTTAGTGAAAGCATTTTCCAGACAGCATCACAAGGAGAGGGAACCCAAGCAGAACACCCGACTACTGAGTGGGTGAAATACATCAGAGCTCAGGGAGGCTGAAGCAGTTGGAGATTATAAAGAGGAGATATGTGGGAAGGGTCTGAAGAGAAGAGAAGAGAAGAGAGCTACATAAAAAGAGCTCCAAAAATCTGCACAGGGGTCCCTTTCATCTGTTGCCAAATTCTAAGCAACATATGAAACTCAATGAGGTGAGGCAAAAAGTGACCAGGTAGTTTGAAGTTGAACAACTTCCACTGCTCAACAGAGGGCTGGGAGACTTGAGAGTTTTGATCAGTCAGAGGGGAGAGTTCCAGTTGAATTACCAAGGCAATAAATAGAGACAGCAAAAGGGTTGTACCTCAAGAGTGGGGCTAAATTAGCCCTAGAGTAATGATGCTCTACACATAACCTAAAAATCTGAAAAGCTTGAAAAATACCAAGCAGATCCACAAGTAACTTATCTTCCTGAAAAAACAAAGTCCAACACTCTTTTAAAAATAAATGACAGGGCCGGCCCCGTGGCTTAGCGCTTAAGTGCTCGCGCTCCGCTGCTGGCGGCCCGGGTTCAGATCCCGGGCGCGCACCGACGCACCACTTCTCCGGCCATGCTGAGGCCACGTCCCACATATAGCAACTAGAAGGATGTGCAGCTGTGACATACAACTATCTACCGGGGCTTTGGGGGGAAAAAAATAAATAATAAATAAAATCTTTAAAAAAAATAAATAAATGACAAAAACCAGACACTTACTGTAATAGTCACAATGTCTACCACCCAACTAAAAGTTACCAGACCCACAAAGAAGCAAGAAAATATGACCAAAAACAGGGGAAAAAGTAGTCAATAGGAACAGACCCTGAAAGGCAGAGACGATGAACTGTCCAAATAAGGATTTTAAGACAACTATTATAAACATGCACAAGTATTTAAAACACAACATGAATACAGCAAGAGACAAACAGAAGATATAAAAAA
>NW_026691413.1:75000-97500 GCF_020826845.1 Diceros bicornis minor | reverse complement strand
CACCACCGACGGGCGGGGAGGAGAGGCGAGGGGCCCGTGGGCAGAGCGAGAAGAGCGGGCCCGTTTGACACAAACGCCCGTCCCTCGCCTGGCACGGCTTAGGCCCGGCCCAGGAGAGCGCGACATCACCACATCGATCACCGCGGCGCGACACGCCTCACGGAGACAACAACAAGCACAGCGACAGTCACCGAGGGAGAGACTGCCTCAGCCTCACGGCTTCCCCCCCCACCCCGGAGTCGTGCAGCAGCGGGCCACGACCCCAGGAGGTGAACGCCTGACACGCGGTGGCGCGGGAGCCCGAGGCGTGGGGTAGTCGCGACCGCACCGGGGTTGCCTGCGGCGGGGAGCGCACCGGGTAGAGGACCCGCGCCACCTCCCCCGCCGCCCTCGGGTGCTGGAGACTGGAGGCGGCACCGCGGATCGGGACACCTGGGACGCACAGGAGCCGGCGCGCAGGCCCAGCCCAGGCGGGCGGGCTCAAGTGGCAGGGGCAGAACCGGGCCTCCACCCCACGGTCACAGCCCGGAGCCCCGCCACGCGCGTCCAGAGGCCCAACGACTCCCAGGCGACAAACGTCCGGAGACGGCGTGTCAGCACCTATCTGGCAGCGAAAAACGACCATTTCGGGCGAAAGAATGGCCGCACCAGGCGACGGGGCCCACCCACGGATCACGGCGGCACCCCTTGGATCACGGGCCCGGTCACCAGGCCCCCGGCACCACCCCATCGCCACCAGCCCCGGAGCCCCCGCGACCATCTGGTCGACCCCGGAAGTGCGGCGGCAGAGGGGGCGCGGGGGCACGCGGGACCCGCGCCCGGCCGGGTACACCCTCGCCGTCTCGCCCTCGAGGGCAGGCGGCCGGTCCATCCTCCTCTCCGGGGCAGGACTTGGGGAAAAAAAAGATTCCTCAGAGGCGCCCCAGGCGACCGGGCCCCACCCGGGCAGGCCGGCGTCCGTCCACGTGCCCCCCTACCCCACCCGGGGCTCCACCTGCCTCTCGAGCCGGTCCCCACCTCCGGACCCAGAGGCTTTCGGAAAACTTGGCGATAGAAATCCAGCGCGACGACCCGGACCCACGCGGTCACGTGTCCGGGACGGGGACGCCCTCTCCCCGGCCCACCCTCGAGGGCGGGGGCCGGTCCGCGCTCTCCTCCGGAGCGGGACTTGAAAAACATCCCTCGGAGTCGCCTCCGACGACCGGGCCGCCACCACGGACGGCCCGGGCCGGTCGGTCCCCACCGCCAGAGCGGGACTCGGAAAACGCGGTGAGAAAAGTCGAGTCCGACGACCCGGAGCCACCCGTGCCCGCGGCCGAGCCGCCGCGGTCTCGCCCTCCACGGGCCTCCCCGCAAGGCCCGGGCCGGTCCCCGACCTCCGGAGCGGGGCGCGAGCAAGAAACCGGTGACACGGAGGGCCCGACGACCCGGGCCGCACGGGGGACGCCAGCCGGGCTCGGGAACCCCCCCCACCTCGCCGGCCCCGGTCGGTCCCCGAGGGTCGCAGTGGCACCGGCGTCTGCTGGTCGACCCGTCCGGGCGGCCCCGCACACCCGCCGGCCTCGAGGAGCGCGGCGACAGCCACCTCCCCACACTCTCCTGCACGTCCAATCTCCGCCCGGCGGACGACGCGCCCGCGCCCCGGCACGACCGGGACCGATCCCGCCACTGCCACCGGCCTCCCGGAACTCCGCCTCGGTCACCGCGGCCAAGTCACCTCCCTTGCCGAGGTCGCCGGAGCTCCGGAGGACAGAAACGATATAAAAGCGGCCGCCAGGTGGCACCGGACAACCGGCGCGAACGTCAGCGGGACGGATCCGGATCCCTGGCCGGCCGGGGCGCGCAGCCGGGCCGCCTGGCGGCCCGACCCCGTCCCGACCCACCCCGGGTCCCATCTCCCGGCCCGGCGCGGCCAGGGGGCATCCGCCTCGGGGCTCCCAGCCGGCACGGCGCGACCCCGGCCGCCGGAGAGGGACTCGGAAAACGTGTGTGTTTCGGGCGCTCGCCCGTGAGGGGACGGGGAACATTCCCTCAGAGACGCCAGCAGGGGCGCCGGGACTGCCGGCACCGGCTGGCTTCCCGGGGTGGCCCCGAGCGCTTCCCGGGCTCCCGGGAGGACTCAGGGAAACGCGGCGGGCGGGGCACCGCCAAAACGAAACCGGGCGAGTCGTCAGAGGACGACGACGACAGGGGAACGACGGAGCAACTGTCCGCATCCCGTCACTTCCAACCCGCGACGGCTTCCCAAGGCAGGCAGGCAAAGCCCAGAGGCCGCCGGGGAAACGACGGCGACGCCTGACCGCACGGAGGTTGAAGAGACACGAACGTGTCTCCCTCCGCGCGGGCCGCGACGCAGTCCCGAGACAGCGCGCGGGGCTGGGGAGCGTGGGTGCAAATGCACCAGTGGCGACCAGAATATCGATGTCAGCGGTCCTTACCGTCGTGACAAGCGGGCAGACCCACAGAAAGTGGTGGGGGGTGGGGGAAGAGACTTCACAGCCATCCGCTCAACAGATCAGGTTCCAGTACGTCCGTACAAGGCCACGCTGCGAGTGTGTGTGTGTGCGTCTGCACGTGCGTGTGTTTGAGATGAGATACCTGTTGAACTGTTCCCTGAAACTAGAAAACGAAGAAAGGTGTAGATCTTTTGCCGGTTAAAAATAATAACATTAATTGTTTCACGAAGAAAGTTGTAGATCTTTTGCCGGTTAAAAATAATAACATTAATTGTTTCACGAAGAAAGTTGTAGATCTTTTGCCGGTTAAAAATAATAACATTAATTGTTTCACAGAACCGGCCAAACCTGCCAAAACTGAATTTTGGCCATCATGCAAAAGCAACCCACGGGAGTAAAAAGATGGCCTCTCCATCAAATGGGAGTAGGGCGACTGAACATCCACAGGCAAGCAAGCAAACACACAAAAGACCCTTGACCGGGCGGGCCTCGTGGCTTAGCGGTTAAGTGTGCGCGCTCCGCTACTGGCGGCCCGGGTTCGGATCCCGGGCGCGCACCGACGCACCGCTTCTCCGGCCATGCTGGGGCCGCATCCCACGTACGGCAACTAGAAGGACGTGCAGCTATGACATACAACTATCCACTGGGGCTTTGGGGGAAAAATAAATAAAGTTATTTTTAAAAAAAACTTTACTTTTTATACCGTCTTTACTGAAAACACCCTTCTTCCTTTTCCTTGAATATGAAGGTGTTTCCCTTATTAATTTTTAGTAGCTTTAGTCACATATACATATTTTTGTGTGTGTGTGAGGAAGATCAGCCCTGAGCTAACATCCATGCCAATCCTCCTCTTTTTGCTGAGGAAGACTGGCCCTGAGCTAACATCCGTGCCCATCTTCCTCCACTTTATGTGGGATGCCGCCACAGCATGGCCTGACAAGCCGTGCGTCGGTGTGCGCCCGGGATCTGAACCCGGGCCGCCAGCAGCGGAGCGGGAGCACTTAACCGCTACGCCACAGGGCCGGCCCCCTAATCACATACATTAATTAGAATTTTTAGGGGACCGCCCAGCCCAGTGACGTAGCAGTTAAGTTCGCATGCTCCACCTCAGTGGCCCAGGGTTCACTGGTTCGGATCACGGGCTCAGACACACACACCACTCTTAAAGCCGTGCTGAGGTGGCATCCCACATAGAGTCACTAGAAGAATGGACAAGTATGACATACAACTATCTACTGGGGCTTTGGGGAGAAAAGAAAGGAAAATAGGAGGAAGATTGTTAATAGATGTTAGCTCAGGGCCTCAATATGTGTCACAAACATGTGGAAACTAAACAACGGGCTACTGAACAACTGTTGGATCAATGAGGAAATCACAGGAGAAATCAGAAAACGTTGGGCCAGCCATGACGGCCTAGGGGTTACAGTTTGGTGCACTCCACTTCGGCAACCCAGGTTCGGTTCCCAGGCGTGGAACCACGCCACTCCTTGGTCAGTAGTCATGCCGTGGTGGTGGCTCTCGTAGAAGAACTAGAAGGACTTACAACTAGAATAGACAACTATGTATCAGGGCTTTGGGGAGGAAGTAAATAAAAAGAGGAAGATGAGCAACAGATGTTAGCTCAGGGCAAATGTTTCCCAGGCCCCCCCCCCAAAAAAAATAGTAATCCCTCACTAGAGTTAAAAAAATATACCTAGAGACAAATCAAAATGAAAACACAACATACCAAAACTTATGGGCTGCAGCAAAAGCAGCGCTAAGAGGGAAATGAATAGAAAAACAGGCCTACCTCAACAAACAAGAAAAATCTCAAATAAACAAGCTTGCCCTATACCTAAAGGAACTAGAAAAAGACCAAACAAAGCCCAAAGTCAGTAGAAGGAAGGAAATAATAAAAATCACAGCAGACATTAATGAAATAGAGACTAAAAAAATACATACATAAAATAGAAAGGAAACTAAGATCCAGTTCTTTGAGAAGATAAACAAAATGGGCAAACCCTCAGCCAGAATCACTGAGAAAAAAAGAGAGAAGACTGAAATAGATAAAATCAGAAAGGAAAGAAGAGAAGTTACAACAGACACCACAGGAATGCAAAGGATTATAAGAGACTGTTATGAAAAGCTATACGCCCACAGACAGGATGATAACCTAGAAGAAATGGATAAGTTCTTAGAATCCTGCGACCTCCCAAAACTGAATCAAGAAGAAAGAGAGAGGGCCCGCCCGGTGACGTAGCGGTTAAGTTCACCCATTCCGCTGTGGTGGCCCAGGTTCCCTGGTTCGGATCCTGGGTGTGGACCTACTCACCGCTCATGAAGCCATGCTGAGGTGGCGTCCCACATAGAAGAGCTACAACTCTACAACTATGATACAGAGCTATGTAGTGGGGCTTTGGGGAGAAAAAAGAGGAAGATTGGCAACAGATGTTATCGCAGGGCCAATCTTCCTCCAGAAGAAGGAGGAGGAGGAGGAGGAGGAGGAGGAGGAGGAGGAGGAGGAGGAGGAGGAGGAGGAGGAGGAGGAGGAGGAGGAGAAGAAGAAGAAGAAGAAGAAGAAGAAGAAGAAGAAGAAGAAGAAGAAGAGAGAATCTGAATAGACCAATCACAAGTAAAGAGATTGAAACGGTAATCAAAAACCTCTCAGAAAAGAAAAGTCCAGAGCAAGACAGCTCCCCTGGTGAGTTCTACCAAACATCCAAATAAGACTCAATATCTGCCCTTCTCAAATTCTTCCAAAAAATTAAAGAGGAGGGGAAGCTTCCTAACTCATTCTACGAGGCCAATATTACTCTGACATCCGAACCGGACAAGGACAGCATAGAACAAGAAAAATACAGGCCAATATCACTGATGAACATCGATGCAAAAATCCTCAGGGAAATATTAACGACTCGAATACAACACATCCCAAGGATCATCCACCACGACCCAGCGGGATTTATTCCAGGCATGTGGGGATGGTTCCACGTCCACAAATCAATCAAGGTGAACACACCACGTTAACAAAATGAGGAATAAAAACCACGTGACCATCTCAATAGAGGCAGAGGAAGCATTGGACAAGATCCAACATCCATTTATGATAGAAACTCTCGAGAAAATGGGCATGGAAGGAAAGTACCTCAACAGAATGAAGGCCACACATGGCAAACCCACAGCCCAACCTCATACTCAACGGAGAAAAACTGAAAGCCATTCCTCTGAGAACGTGAACAAGACAAGGATGCCAGCTCTCACCACTCTTATTCGGCATACTCCTGGAAGTCTGAGCCAGATCGATGAGGCAAGAAAAGGAAATAAAAGGGATCCAAGTCGGACAGGCAGAAGTGAAACTCTCACTATTGGCGGGTGACACGATTCTCTATATAGAAAACCCTCAGGAATCCACCGAAAACCTCCTGGAAATAATCAACAAATACAGTCGAGTTGCAAGATACAAATCAACAGACAGAAATCAGTTACATTTCGACACACTAACGACAAACTAGTGGAAAGTGAAGTTGAGAATACACTCCCATTTACAATCACCGCACAAAGAAGAAAATAGCAAGGAATAGACTTTACCGAGGAGGTGAAAGACCTATACGCTGAAAACTGTAAGACGTTACCGAGAGAAATCGAAGAAGAAAGAGATGGAAAGATGTTCCATGCTCGTGGATTGGAAGAGTAAACATCGTTAACGAGGTCCGTTTGTACAGAATTCTCTCATCCTCAACTTCCCGACCTTGCCAATAAGATAAGAACGTCACTCTCCTCCTGGGATAGAGAGGACATCTTCCTCGGGGTGTGTGTGTGGAGGGGAGGGTGGTTGGTTGGTTGGTTGACCGACCTCCTGCTTCCAGGAAGCAAAGAAGGAGGGTCAGTCAGCACTCCATTCTTGCACCTGCTCCCTGATGGGGGTAAGGTTTTGCTCGTTTGTTGTTGTCGTCCTCTTTAAAAGCGTCTGTGTGTAGCTCAAAACAATACCCCAGCGTCCTTTCCGTCTCAGTGTTTGACCCGAGGTTTCAGCTTTTGACAGGAGGAGGGACACGTTTTTCTGGGGCACTCATTTTTATGACACGATGGTGTGGGTGAAGAAGGATAAGATGGGTGGGGGTGGGCCCGTGCCTTTTCTTTTCGCACGTGGTGGGGAGACGACTCGGCTCTTGCCAGACGGGATCTCATTTCCCCGTGAACCATCGGGCGGGCTATCAGGGGTAAAGAGGGAGAGCAAAGGTTTGAAGGACGTGGAGAAGATGTGTTCCAGATGCCAGGGTCTCCGGATTTCACCGGAGGCACACGAAAGTCACTGATTTCTGGACCACGTTTACGGCCGATGTCACGCGTAGGTCATTTTGAAACGAGGAGGCTACCGTCTGAGCCAATTTGGATATCGTCTCCAGCTCCCCCGAGCGGTGGAGCTGTGCGAGTCTAAGATGGGGCACATCCAGGGAGAGAATTGTGCCAGGGAAAGGGAGGCAGCAGTAAGTCATCGAGGATAAGGTCTTTAGAGGAGACTGACTCTTCTCAAGTGGATGAGGTAGCAGGAGATTTTTGTTTCATGGGTGTTAGCTATACGGGTTGGGAGGGAGCCGGGGGAGGGGCGGGGGCTTGTGGTGGTGGGGACACGGGTGGTGTTTATGTCCTGGTTAAGGTGAAAACACTCTTCAAGTGGAGATTTTTGTGCAAGGGTCCGGTCTGGCAGGACGGGAGGGTGCGGGTGGGTCCATTTAGCACGAAATCAGAAGAATCTGTAGCAGTAGTCCAGCCTCAGGCCTTTTGAGAAATAGGCAGAGAGGGGAGTTGAGCTTCATTCGTCACGGCAACCGGGACCTCAGGAGTAACAACTTCCATGTAAGAAGTAAAACTAGAACATGCTGTAGGAGGAAGAATTCTAAGAGAAAGAATTGGGGGTACAGGGCCAGCAAAGAGATTTTAAGACTTGACCTCAGAAGCGTGATCCATAAAAAGAAATGGAGACATTGGAAATCATCAAAATTAAACTCCTAGGTTCTGTGAAACACCCTCTTAAGAGGACGAAACGACCAAGGACAGAGTCTGGGGGCAGAAAATCTGTGCAAACCACACCTCTGATTGGAATTTGTAAAGAACCCTCAAAATGCAGTAGCAGTATCTTGGGAAAAAAAAAAATCCAAATACACAATAAACAAAAAGACAGAGCAGGCATCTCACATGGAGAGGAGGAGATAACCGATGAATTTACAAATCTGCACGTGAAAAGATGTGAGCCGTTTCCTGGAGATGCAAATGAGAATCGGAGTGAGATATCCTCGGGACACATTTGTCAGAATGCCTTCAGCAAAATACGAGAACAGTATCAAACTGCTAGCGAGGTCGCGGACGGACAGGCCGAGTCACTCACTCACGCCTCCCTGGTGGTGATGTAAAGTGGCATGGCCACTGCGGAAAACAGCGTGGGGGTTTCCAAGACTCACCAGCAACAACGACAAGAAAAAAACGACGACAGAAAATTGCAACCTCTAAGCCCTCGGAACGTCCTGCCTCCTAAGAGTGTCTTTGTTTAGCTGGGGCCTTGGGTGGTTGAGGGCCCCAGTGTGATTTCTGGCGCGGGGTCGGGGGGGTGGGGGGCGTGGGGGGGTGGGGGGGGCTCGGGCCGTGCGGTCTCAGGTGGAGCTCCAGGAAGTCAGCTTCGTGGAGCCCTGTGAGTCCTTCTGGGGAGGCAGGCATCAAGCTCAAGGGTGCTCTGGAGGACACCACGCCCGAGCGGCCCGAGAACTTTCATGTTCATTCACGAAAAATCCTGGACACGAATGTTCTCAGCAGCTCTGTTCATCACAGCCCCGGATGGGAAACCACACAGATGTCTGATAAATAAATGGCAAGCAATAGGATATACTGGAGTATATGAGGAAGCCATTTGGTGTAAAACGAATTCAGCCTGACCTTGTTTTTCCAAAAGGGCCAGATGTAGCCTTTGAGCATAGATTGTCTATCTGCTTTAGGCATTTACTAGGCCACAAAGACAAGAATAAATGCCCTTAAGCTAAAGTAACTTCCCCCACATCAGCATTTCCTGGAGGGTAAGCCTCTCTCTCTCTAGGCTAAGGATTGATTGCTGACCCGCTGTGACCACCCAGCTGGGGACCACAGACCTGCTCTCTGCAGTGTTCATCAATTGCTGTGTGAATCGCTGTGCCGGGTAGGCAGGCCCGGCAGGCAGGCCGGGCAATCTCGTGAGTGCTGTAAAAGGGACATTCCAATCCTGTGCGATAGACACTCTGACGGTATATAACCACGCGGTACACCCCACTTCTTTGGCGCCCTTCCTTCCTTGGGGAAGGAAGGCCCTGGGCTATGTGGTCCTCAAATTTGGCTCATAATAAACTCACCCCAATTCTGATTTATAGATTGGTTATGGATTACTTGCGTCAACCTGTCCTTCAACAGTCCCCCTCCCTTGCCTATGTCGCCGGAGCTCCGGAGCACAGAAACTATATAAAAGCGGCCGCTAGATGGCACCGGACAATCAGCACAAACGTCCCCGGGAGGGAGGGAGGGATCCGGAGCGCGGGCCCGCGAGAGTGCACAGCCTCCGCCCACCGCCCCGATCGTGTCCTGGCCCACCTCGGATCATGACTCTCACCCTGGGGCGGCCGGGAGGGCGTCCCGCGAGGCCCCCAGGCGTCCACCTCGGAGGTCCCAGCCGGCACGGCACAACCCCGGGCGCAGAAGGAGGACTTGGAAAGCTGAGGGGGAGGGGCAGTTGCTGGGAAGGAGACAGACTCCCCACACCACTCCCGGGCCGGGCCTGGGCCGGGCCGGGCCGGCTGGCTGATGCAGACGTGGAAAATTCCCTCGGAGACACCAGCAGGGGGGCTGGGGCTGCCGGCACCTGCTTCCCGGAGTGGCCTGAGTGCTTCCCTGGCTCCCGGGAGGGCTTCGGAAAACGTGGCGGGCGGGGACTGTCAAACCGAAACCACGCAGGCCTCGTCAGAGGACGACAACAATGACAGAGGAAGAACGGAGGAATTGTTTGTACCCTGTCACTTCCAGGCCACAAGGTCTTTCTAAGGCGGACAGACAAATCCCAGAGGCCACTGAGGAAATGACTGATACACTTGACCACAGCAAAGTTTAAAAGACAAAATGTGTCTCTGCACGGGCCACAAAAAAAGGTCCAAAGACAACACACAGGGGTGGGGAGCATGGGTGCAAATGCATGAGTGAGTGGGGATAAGAATACTGATTTCAGCAGTCCTTACCATCACGACAAACAAGCAAACCCACAAAAATGGTAGGGGGTAGGAGGCAGAGACTTCACAGCCATCCACTCAAGAAATCAAGTTCCAGTACATCCGTACAAGGCCACGCTGAGAGTGCGTGTGTGTGTGTGTGTGTGTGTGTGTGTGTGTGTGTGTGTGTGTGTGTGTGTTTGAAATGAGGTAAATGTTGACGTTGAACCGTTCCACGAAAGTACAAAAAAATATTTGTAGATCTTCTGCCATTAAATTTTTTTTTTTAACAGTGCACTTATTTCCCTCAAAAAAGAAAGGAAAAGAAGATTATGAAAGGCAAACAGAGGGGCCGGCCAGGTGTCGTAGCGGTGATGTTCACACACTCTGCTTCAGCGGCCCAGGGTTCACCCGTTTGGATCCTGGGCACAGACAGACCTACTCAGCGATCATCAAGCCACGCTGAGGCAGTGTCCCACATAGAGCAACTAAAAGGAGGTATAACTATGACATACATACAACTATCTACTGGGGCTCCGGGGAGAAAAAAAGAGAGGAAAAAAGGAGGAAGGTTGGTAATAGATGTTAGCTCAGGGCCTCAGTACGCGTCACAAACATGTGGAAACTAAACAACGGGCTACTGAACAGCTATTGGATCAATGGAGAAATCAAAAAAATATCGGGCCAGCTCTGATGGCCTAGGGGTTAAAGTTTGGTGCGCTCCACTTCGGCAGGCAGCTCAGGTTCCGTTCCCAGGCGTGGAACCACGCCGCTTCTCAGTCAGTAGTCACGCTGCGGTGGTGGGCTCACACAGAAGAACTAGAAGGACTTACAACTAGAATATATGTGGCAGGGCTTTGGGGAGAAAAAAAATAAAAAGAGGAAGATTGGCAACAGATGTCAGCTCAGGGCCTACCCCGCCCCCCCGCCAAAAAAAGAAAATTAAAGATTAAAAAAACATTTGAAAAGGCAAACATAGAGAGTAAAACAGGTAAAAAGCCAAAACCTTAGTCCTCTGCATACAGAGGCCTCTTCCTTTTTGAGCCTAGGAAAGTATTTTGACTAAACATAGAATTCCTGTCCTTGGTGTAGATTCACTCAAAGGTAAAGCAAAACCTGATACAATTTCCTTAACAAGAGCAGACTGGAAGTTAGAGAAGACTATGCTTTTAAGAAAGAGGAAACCAAATTCTAATTTTGCACCAGCTTACTTCTGATACTAAAACTCAGTTACCGAATCAAATCCATCTCCATCTTAACCAACTTGACCACACACAAAACTTTTTCCTCAGAGTTGTTTTTTCCCCACACACTTTTCACAGGCTTTTTAAAGAAACAAGAATGGCTATTTTTTATACCGTCTTCACTGAAAACATCCATCTTCCTTTCCATGAAGACAAAGACGTTTCCCTTATTAATTGTTAGTAGCTTCAGTCACATATATTAGTTAGAACTTTTAGAGGCCGGCCCAGTGGCGTAGCGGTTAAGTTTGCGTGCTCCGCCTCAGCTGCCGGGGGTCCACCGGTTCAGATCTTGGGCTCGGGCCTACGCACAGCTCATCAAGCCATGCTGAGGCGGCATCTCACATAGAGCAACTGGAAGGACGTACAACTATGACATACAACGATCTACTGCGGCTCTGGGGAGGAAAAAAATAAAAGGAAAAAAGGAGGAAGATGGGCAATAGATGTTAGCTCAGGGCCGATGTCCCAGATAATTTAATTAATTGATTGATCGATTGATTGATGGCTTCATTAAAGAATTTATAACGCCTAGAAACCTTAATTTTTAGTGAGAACTAAGAGGTAAGCAACTGTGAACTGTTTTGTCCGTTAGCATTTTGTGGCTTGGCAAATCCTATGAACACTTTATAATTTTTAGAAACATGTCATTTCATAGCATACTCTTCATAAAGCACAAGACATGTTTATTAATAGTCCCAAACATCTTTCAGTTTCTCTGTCCTCAGAAGCCAACAGTGGATAAACCTATATTTAGTCGTTAAGGTCTAATATTTTATCCTATTTGGAAACGATCTAGCTATTCAATTAATGTTTTTTTTTTAAGATTTTATTTATTTATTTTTCCCCCAACGCCCCAGTAGCTAGCTGTCTGTCACAGCTGCACATCCTCCTAGTTGCTGTATGTGGGACCCGGCCTCAGCGTGGCCGGAGAAGCGGTGCGTCGGTGCGATCCCGGGATCCGAACCCGGGCCGCCAGCAGCGGAGCGCGCGCACTTAACCGCTAAGCCACGGGGCTGGCCCTTCAATTAATGTTTTATCCCTTAATTTCACGTAGCCAAACATCCAGGTTTCAAGCTACCAAAGAGATTTTGGAAGTTGTTTTAAGTACACATGCCAGGGCCGGCCCCGTGGCTTAGCGGTTAAGTGCGCGCGCTCCGCTGCTGGCGGCCCGGGTTCGGATCCCGGGCGCGCACCGACGCACCGCTTCTCCGGCCACGCTGAGGCCACGTCCCACATACAGCAACTAGAAGGATGTGCAGCTGTGACAGACAACTATCTACTGGGGCTTTGGGTGAAAAAAAAAGGAGGAGGATTGGCAATAGATGTTAGCTCAGAGCCGGTCTTCCTCAGTAAAAAAAAAAAAAAAAAAAAAAAAAAAAAAAAAAAAGAGGAAGACAAGCATGGATGTTAGCTCAGGGCTGATCTTCCTCACACACACACACACACACACACAAAATAAGTACACATGCCATAAAATGTAACTCCTGCTAAAAGTTTATCAGAGTGACGTCAGCATCATGGTGGCATGAGTTGTTCCCTTCGCCTCTCCCCTCTAAGGTACAACCAAACAGACGTCTACTGACCGACACAGGGATTCCCTACACAGCACAACAAGATGCTGAGAGATCCATGCGGCTGTAGGGGAGGAAGGCAAACCCTCTACCGTCTTTAGGTCCTTCTGGCTGGGCTACAAATTAAATCGACACGAGATGGAGTAACAGGAGAAAATCAAACAAAGCTTTAGAACGTGTATACACGGGAGAGACTCAGGAAAAGGGAACAACTCACCAACACGGCCGAGCTGCCAGTTTAAATATTATCTTCAGCTTTAGCTTTTTAGACAGAGGAGGACCTTGGGGGTAGTGGTTTGGGATTTCAAAGAGGAGGAAGGCAATTTACACGGCGTTGGAAACGTAAATGGGCCAACTACAGACAAGGTGAGCTGAGACACATGTTTTACATGACATTAAAGTTATGTGATGGCATTAGTCCATCCCTGGAATAGCCCCTTCTATTTTAAATTCTTTTAGGCAGTTGGGGGGAGGTCAGAGTTCCTTTCAGAGTCTTTTGTTCTTAAAAACAATCAAGCCAAAGAGACACATTTTGGGTTGGCCCAGTCTGATCCCCCACACAGCTATACATCTGAAGGTGGGTGGACCGGACCCTCGGGAAGCCCTGGAACTAGGGAAGCGGCCCCTTCCTCCTGACGGTGGCGACGATGCAGGACATGGGTCCTCAAGCTGCAGCCAGCGTGACTGTGAGTGGAGGCAGGGGCAGCCCAGCCTGCGTGCAAACACTCACGGAGTGGCAGATGCCTGGCCTGTGAGAGCACCCACCGAGCGGTGGCAGTCCTGCCCGCATGAACTTGGAGTGGCCCGACCGGCACAACTGTGAGCAGATGGGGCAGGAACAGAAAAAACAGCCCCCTGTCACCCCCGCCCCCGCCGTGGCAGGTGGAGTCTGTGGCCAGAAGCATTAGAAGCCACAGCAGAAGCGGTGACCCAACCCCGCTTCACCAGCCGGGGGGGCCGCATATGAGTCCCTGGGTCCCTGGGCTCCCACCAGTGACGGCACACCTGTGAACCCAGCACCCCTGGCAGCAGTGCAACCGGCACCCCAAGACAACCTGGGAACAGCAGTGCAGGTGGTGCACGGGACAGCAGTGTGTGAGCCCACGGAGAGCCAGTGGAGGAACACAAGACCCGGGCAATCAGAACCAAAGTAACTGAAGCCTGACCCAAATAAGAGAAGGCCGTGACTACCACAAATGTGCCCCAGCAGAGGATCCATTCATCAAACAGCATGAAGATCGACAGTACAGTAACACAGCAGAACAGAAGGAAAATGACAACTCTCCAGAAACCAAACCCGAAGTCACAGAGGATGACCATCTGACAGAGAACTCAAGACAGCTGCCCTAGGGGGCGGCCCCGTGGCTTAGCGGTGAAGTGCATGCGCTCCGCTACCGGCGGCCCGGGTTCGGGTCCGGGCGCGTACCGACGCATCGCCTGTCCAGCCATGCTGAGGCGGCGTCCCACATACAGCAACTAGAAGGGTGTGCAACTATGACACACAACTGCGTCCTGGGGATTTGGGGAGAAAAAGGGGGGGGAAAAAGGAGGAGGATTGGCAACAGATGTCAGCTCAGGGCCGGTCTTCCTCAGAACAAAAAAAAAGAGGAGGATTGGCATGAATGTCAGCTCAGTGCCGATCTTCCTCACACACACACACACACACACACACACACACACACACACACACACACAGGGAAAACAACTGTCATAGAGAAACTCAACGAGTTACATAAAAACTCAGACAGAAGGACAGTTCGAGGAGCTCAAGAATAAAATTAACGAACAGAAGGAATACTTCAACAAAGAGATTGGAGCTCTAATAGAAAAACCAAACAGAAACTCTAGATATGAAGGACACAAATAGTGAGATTAAAAAATAAGGTTAAAGGCATTAAAAAAAAAAAAAAAAAAAGAGCAGACCCTATGGAGGAGAGAATTAGTGAGGTCTAAGATAGAAGCCTAGAAATGCTCCAGGTAGAGGAGGAGAGAGAACTAAGATTTTTAAAAAACCACGAAATTCTTTGAGAAATATCCAGCTCGATTAGGAAAAGTAACATAAGGCTTATAATCTCCCAGAGGGAGGAGAAGACAGGGAGAAAGGAGCAGAGAGCTTCTTCAAAGAAATGATTGCTGAGAACTTCCCAAACCTGGGGAAGGAACTGGACCTGCAAGTGCTGTGCGAGTCTAAGATGGGGCACATCCAGGGAGAGAATTGTGGCAGGGAAAGGGAGGCAGCAGTAAGTCATTGAGGATAAGGTCTTTAGAGGAGAGCGACTCTTCTCAAGTGGATGAGGTAGAAGGAGACCGGCTGGATTTGTGTGTGTGTGTGTGTGTGTGTGTGTGTGTGTGTGTGTGTGTGTGTGCGTGTGTGTGTGCGTGTGAGGAAGATCAGCCCTGAGCTAACATCCACGCTAATCCTCCTCTCTTTGCTGAGGAAGACCGGCTCTGAGCTAACATCTATATTGCCAATCCTCCTCTTCTTTTTCCCCAGAGCCCCAGTAGATGGCTGTATGTCACAGTTGCACATCCCTCCAGTTGCTCTATGTGGGTGTGGGAGATCAAGATTTGGCCACCCTGAAATATATCTCTTTACCTTTTTTTTTTTTTTACTTTGAGAATTTTCAAAGGGCCCTGGAACTTCTCAAAGACATTTGCTCTCTTCCTATAAGGAGGAAGATACTAAACTTATTAGGCTTATTCAGTATGTTAAATTACATGGAAAGCATTGTCAGACAAGTGACGATAAGCCTGCTCAGGTGCTATTATGTGGGTAAATGTTATTCATATAGGTGTTTTAAAATTGTATAACGTTACTGAAATGCTTATCTGTCCTGATTATCAGTCATAATTCTGGTTATTATTATTTTAAAGTGTTGTATGTCACAAAATTAACCAAATTTCTTTGTCAATTGCCATTTTGAGGTCTTGTTGTTTACAGACTTATTTCTTTGCTCTAATGCTTTTGCAAAATATGTTTCAACTTCAGAAAAATTCATGGAAAGGACTCTGATATTTACACTGGAATACAGGTTTCTGACAAACTTTCTGATCACGAAAATGAACGTGGTAAGAAATTACAGAAATCTGATGGAGAAACCGACTTCATGAAGCTGCTAACAAAAAGGTTGGGATCAAGAATGGATTACACAGGACTGAATCAACTGATAAGGATAATTATAATTTCTATGATTTTTCATTTGAAGTGTTGCTGAATTTTCAATGTTTTGTTTTTTCAGATTTAAGGAAAACTTTTTCTCTTTTCTCCTGAGCTAGCTATGATTTATAGCAATTTGGTAAATGATATTTTTGTCAGTAAAATTGAAATATTTATCTTTTTCTCTCTATCTGATCCCTCAAATTTGGAAACTCTTAGTGAGTGAGTATTGTTGTTTTCATGGCAATATAGTTACTTGCATAAGTTCAATAAGAATCTGTTCTCCTTATCACAGGACACAATTGGAAACACTGGTTATGTTACCAAGGTTGTAGCTGGAACATCATATTTGCGATATCACCCTGCAGCTTCTGAGGAATGAAGATTTGACTTTATGGAATAAAGCCACATGGAAATATTGGCCTGGTACCTTATGTTCCAAGCAGCACTTACCAGGATAAGTCAAGAATGTCACTTATCTGTCAGGTACAAGGAACCTCGAAATATTTGGGGGGAACCTCAGAAGAGAGGAATTCACCCAAATCTATGGGTATTGCAGACAAAGTCTGATGACAAAATCCTTGGCTTTGCTTTCCTGGCCTCGAGAGACCTTTAAAGTTCAATGTGAGATTCCTTATCAAAAGTTCCAGCAAAGCAGATTTAAAAGAGCCTATGTGATCAACTGCTATTCTTGCTGTACTTATGTAAATAATTGGGCCAACTCTATTGGAACTAGACTTATTTTGCAAACTAGTTTTAATTTTGCTATCTTAATAAAAATGAGGGTGATTTTAGAGAGAAAAGTTATATTTCGGTAAAAACTATTTCAGTATAAATTTGCGGATATTAGATCCTAGTTTTGTTGTCTTTTGAGGTTTTTGTCTTATATCTGTTGACTGGACTGGATCCTGATTTCTTCTAGTCTCCTGAAACATCTGGCGACAGATGTCCAAACTAACGTTTTTGATTTTTTTCCATCATTTTCATTGGAAATCGCTGAAAACTAAACCTGCCCTTTTTCCTGAAGACTTACAAACTGAAGCCGATGGACTGGACTTGATATAAACTTAAGAGATGACCTGACGACACCATCAGAGACATTTTAAACTGCAAAAGATACTTGGACGCTGACATCTAAAATGCTTCTTCACTGGCTGTCCTCTGAACTCAAAAACACGTTTCCAATCGGCTCCAACCATTAACCTTGTTTCTCTTTTGTTTCCATAGAAATGCTTCTATTAAATACTTGATTGCTTGCTTCCACAATATAGGCGTCACCTTGAGAGCCCACCTGCATCACCACCTTCTGAAATGAACTTAATTGAACCGACCTATTATCAGGACTAAGAAACGTGTTCAGTGAGATGAAACAATCTACCAACTCAGCTTCTGGACTATGAAACTTCTGTAAGTTTCAAAAGGACTGTGAAACTTTTAGTTTCAGAGGCGGGACTGTGGGAGATCAAGATTTGGCCACCCTGAAATATATCTCTTTACCTTGATTGTTTTCTCTGAGGGACATTTGACCTCCCCCACTAACTGCCTAAAGAATTCGACATGGTGGCTCCTTCCTGGAACAGATCTTCTATCATGATGGCTGTAATGATCATGTAAAATAGATGTTACAATGGGAGGGGCACCAAGCCCCTTTTATCCCAAAACTCTAACTCTCCCTGACCACATTCTCTACAGCTGACCCCGAAAAGAATGGTCCTCCTGCCCTCTGAAGTCCCAGGCCACTACCCACCCCCAACACGCTCCTCGCCTTTAGCTGCAATACTTAGGCAAGCAGCTTAGACAGAGGGACGAGTTGCTCATTTCTGAGTTTCTCCCATGTATACATGTTCTTAAACTTGGTATTATTTTCTCCTGCTAACCTGTCTCGTCGATTATTTGGCCAGCCATAAGAACCTTAAGGGAAAGGGCAGAGGGAGATTCTCCCTCTTCCCCCGACATGGGACACGGCCTCAGCGTGGCCGGAGAAGCGGTGCGTCGGCGCGCGCCCGGGATCCGAACCGGGGCCGCCAGCAGCGGAGCGCGCGCACATAACCGCTAAGCCACGGGGCCGGCCCTGACCAGCTGGAGTTTTGTTTCGTGTGTGTTAGCTATTGAGGCGGGGGAGCGGCAAGGAGGGAGAGGGGTGGTGGGGGTGGGGGTGGGGGTGGTGTGTCTGCTCTGGGTGAGGCGAGAAAACTCCCCAAGTGGAGATTTTTGTAGAAGGGTCCGGTCCGGCAGGACGGGAGGGTGCGCGTGGGTCCATTTAGCGAGCAATCAGAAGAATCTGTAGTCGCTGAGACTCAGGCCTCTTGGGAAAGAAGCAGAGAGAGGAGTTGAGCTTTGTTCCTCAGAGCAACTGGCGCCTCACGGGTAACCACAGAAGGTTCCCAGAACAAATGAAGTTGCGGGAGCCAGCGTGCCCTGTGTGCTGCTCTCAGCCCGAAGGCGGGCAGGCGGGCAGCTGCTCCCGTCCTGCACTCTCCCACGGTCCGGGTCCCGCCCCCAGCCCCACTCGCACCCACAGGGGAGGGCGGCCCCGGAACAAGTCTCCTCTCATCCACCATCATCTCGCCACCCTGACGGCTTTGCCCGAGATACCAACTCGGCTGTACCCACGCCCATGCGGGATTTTCCTTCGGACGAGGGGCCCGGGTTCACCACGGAGGATGAAACCCCTAGCCTTCCGTTGCCAAGTGGGTGGGACTCGCCAGCCAGGGAGGGGGGGAAGGGAGGTCAGGCCCATTCACTCCAATGGGCCTCACGGAATGGTTTCATTGAAATGCAGAAAGCTCTGCGGTCAAGTCGGAGCCTTTCACTTCGCCTCGGGCGTCTCTCCACTGAATGGCTCTCTTCAACTCCCCCACCCTTAGGCTGCAGCTTCCAAACTGCAGGGAGAGAGGGAGGGAGCATGGATGTCTGAGAAGCGCGACTCCTCTGGGACAGAAAGAGCACCCCCCCCCGCCCCCGCTTTCCCTAACCCGCTAAACCACTTGAGAATCAGGGCCGTGGGGACTGACGTCCCGGTTTACGTCTTCCTCACTGCGTGGCGCGTGGCACGGGGCGGGGGCGGGATGGGGAGCCGAATCGAAGGGGGACACCAAACAGATAATCTCGGTGTGTCGGAGTTCACGGGACAAACGCGGGCTTGGAGTCCCGAGGGCCGGGAGAGGCCTGGCAGGGGATGGTTTGACTCATCCACCCTGGGTTACGGGCCCAGCAAGCAAACTCCTAACTGGCGACGCTCTGCTCTAGGTGCAGGTTTTGATCATTCGTCTTCAAGTCCGCTGCATCGGTCTGTCCTCCCTCTCCCACCTGCTTCCCGCGGGAGGTCCTCAGTCTCGTGCCGCATACCCACTGGCGATTTCACGCATCGCCTCCTCACCCTTAAGAAGAGGAAGGGTGATGGACAAACATGAAGGAACCCCCACCGACAGCACCTCCGAGTGAACGGGGGGGGGGGGGGAGGGGCTCTCTCTCAGTGGGCGAACGGTGACTCCAAGTCGTGATCCCGAGATTTGACTTTAAAAATCAAATAACCCTGGAACAGTGAACTCGACGAGGAGGATGTGAACGTACCTCGTGCCACTGCCGTACGATTATGAAGGGTGAAAAGGCTAGGTTGTAAGTGCTGTCCATCTTGAAGCACCATTTTAAAGAACAGAACAATAAACACCCTCTCTCCTTGACCCGGAGCAGGGGATTGCCTGCGTCTGTCAGAGAGGGTCACGTCACCTGCACCGTGACCCACCAGGGTTCAGCCATTTGAAATCGGTCCTTCCTCTCGAGGTGACTAAAACTCGCCAATGACAGCAGGTTGTAGGCGCTGTCATTCCCGTCAAGGAAAGGCAGGGAGAATTTCAGCGTTTCAAAGCATACCCTGTCCCCCTTTCACAGCAAGTACCAGCTGAATTATGTGTAATTTCTGAATCGGCTTTCTCCCGGAGTCACTTCACTTCTCTCTCTTGGTGGTGGTGGTGGTGGTGGGGGGGGGGCAGGGCGCGCCGTGGGGGGGAGGCGGGGCGGCACTTGGAACCAGCGCAGAGCAGCTAAGGCTGTTGCCAAATCTTTCTGTCGGTGCCCACGCATGCAGACTGTGTGTGACCCGAAGGATGTACAGCATCCCACTGAGGGGTGAGGGTGGGGGAGTTTCCGGTGTGTAAGCCTGCGTTCAGCAGGCATAGGGGAGGAGAAACGATGTTCCCGCCGCTATCCCCCTTCTGAGTCCTTGGCTGAGCCCACCCCGGCCCGGTAACAAAAAGACAGATCCAGAAGAGAACGACAGAGAGATTAGGAACGCGTGCAAGGGCACGTCACTCGGGGAGAAGCCTAAAGCGGAAGTCACTCGAAGTGGCGGCTCTGACTGAATTCCAGCTCCTAGAGCACGTCACACCACGGACAATCCAGTTGTAGCGAAATGACAGGAGAAAGGAAAGCGGCTCTAGGCTTCCGAGGCCAGCCACCTGTGGGAAGGTCAATCAGGAGATGGGAGGAGTCAAGGTTTTGTTTGAAACAGAGTCCTCCGGGCTAGCGTCTGGGCTGACAAGCGTCCTCCTGGTTCAGGGAGGGCACCTTTCCCGTGGGAGCTTCATCTCCCGATTTCAGGTCAGGACGACAAGGGAGAGGTCCCGTGCCCTTCTCGCGCCCGCTGTTTCTCAAGGCCAGGGCCTCGAATTCCAAAGAACCCATGTGCCAGAGCGGGTCGATGTGGGGGCAACCTATTCCGGCTCCCTGACTTCACAGGGAAGACTGCTCTCTCCTCATTCTAGGGAAAGCTCCCAAACCACCGTCACCCAGTACGGTCCACCTACACCAACCGTCCCTCCCTCCTTTCGAAATAATTTCTGCAGTGGCAGAAGGACGGACATGCCACACACGCCCCCCAGTCCACCTTCACCTCCACCCCCACCGTCTGCTTCCTTGAGGGCCGAAAGTGCTGCGTCCGAGAACGGAACGGGACTCGGAAACATTCTAAAGGGATGACTCGGGCCTGCCTGTTGAAAAAAGCACCCTGCCGTGAATCTGATTGGTCTTTCCCCGGGGTGTGTGTGTGGGGGGGGGGAGGGGGCGTTGTTAATTTTGAGGTGATGCGAATGTCCTGGAAATAAATACATATTGGTGACGGCTGTGCCACTGTGTGAATAGACTCCCAAGGCCCACCGGCTGGTGCACTTTTTAAAGGCTTGATTTTACAGGACGTGACCTCAATTTTCAGAGTGATGAAAATTAGGTAGGTGGGTCGGTCTGCAGGTAGTCGGCTTGTCGGTGGGTCTCCCTACCTTTATCACATACACACATAAAGGGAAGAGACAGACAGACGGAGACGGAGACAGCTAGTTCGTTATCGACACTGGGCACAGACATTCATCTGAGTGCTCTTACCCGTTCCCCAAGCTAATAACGTCTGTGTAGATCAAGATCACCCACATAGGAGAACGAGAACCACTTCCCAACAAGCAAGAGGGTCGGTGGGCCTCCACCTCCACCTCCACCTCCACCTCCACCTCCACCACTTGCATTTGGCAGAGGAGTGGGAAAGCCGGATGGTGGCAAAAAAAGGAAGGCCCATCCCGACGAGAGGTGTTTGGCGTGTGGAAAAGCTGGAGGCGGGCTGACTAGAAGAAGGGCGTCCTATGTAACGGGGGGGGGGGGGGGGGGGGGGAAGCAGATTTGCTTTCCTCTTTGCTCCCAAGTTGGGTGGGAGGGAGAGGTCCTAAGTCAGGGGCCCAAATGAGGACAGCCGTCAGTTGAGTGGTGACCCTGAATCTCTGAGCGTTTTGGGCCCATCGCCGCGGAGGTGTGCTTTGGGCTTTGCAGCCCGAAAGCCCTCCTCCTGTGAGTTTTCCGCCGGACGCCTTTTGTGGAAAGAGAAACTCGATTGTGCTGCCTGCCTGCCTCCGTCCCTGCCAGCCTCCCTTCTTTCCTCCTGCTCCGTTCCCTCCCCCCTCCTCGCTCTAGCTCTCTGAATACAAAGTAAGGACAGTAATTGTTTTTTTCTGTTTTGACATTTTTTACTTACTTACTTACTTACTTACCTTTTTATTTATTTATTTATTTACTTATTTATTTATTTATTTGTTTGTTTGTTTGTTTGTTTGTTTGTTTACTTATTTATTTATTTCCCCCAAAGCCCCAGTAGATAGCTGTACGTCCTAGTTGCACATCCTTCTAGTTGCTGTACGTGGGACGCGGCCTCAGCGTGGCCGGAGAAGCGGTGCGTCGGTGCGCGCCGGCGATCCGAAACCTGGCCGCCAGCATCGTAGCGCGCGCACTTCACCGCTGAGCCACGGGGCCCGCGCAAGGAAAGGACAGCCATTGTGATAGCTCCATTTAGAGACATACGCCGACGCTACCAAGTGTCCGCGCCCTGCATTTTTCTGTATGTTACCAATTTCTCTCTCCAGGCCTTGTCTAGTGGCATGCGGCAATCTTTGTCAATGATAAAAATTATTGTCGGAACCACCATGACAACCCTGCACCTCCGACTGCCCGCCGGACTGCTTCCCACACCTCACTCCCAGCGCTCACCCCCACCCCGCCGGCCATCCTCTCTCCTGTCTTCCCCCTTGCCGGCCCCGACCGGCCCAAGCCGGCTATCTGGTCGACCTCTTGGAGCGCTATATAAGCGGCCGCCAGGCAGGTGGCGCCCGACAAGCAGCCTCATCGTCAGCGGGACGGCTCAGGATCGCGGAGCAGGGAGGCTGCAGCGCCGGCCGGCCAGGTGCTTGGTCGGGTCCCGATCCCCCTCGGGTCTCGTTTCTCGGCCCGAGGCGAGCAGAGGGGGAGAGGCCAGCCCGGTCCCGGAGAGGGGCCTTGGCAACTTTCTTCCGAACGTCCCTGGGACAGGGGCGTCTGGCGGCTAGGGGACGGAGCCGTCCTCCA